>NC_037641.1:8140000-8407500 GCF_003254395.2 Apis mellifera
TTAATATTATATATTGCACTTTTTAAAATATAACAATATGATAGCACTATTAAAATCTTTCAAAATAATGATTAATTACAATTGCGTAATGTAGAAAATTTATATATATATCTAAAATAAATCTAAAAATAACATATCGTAAATATATTGCGATATGTTGTAAATATATATTTTAAGTTCATATTTTATAATAACAGTTACTATATAATAACTGCAATATTGAAAATATAACAATGAATCCATATGTTTATATATATTTAGTAATTATCAATATACTTATAATTATTATGTATCTGTTGCATTAATGTCAACTGTGATAATAAAACAAAATAAAAATACAAATTGATTTTATTTTTATTTTTTATTAGTATTTTATTTGTTAAATTATTTATATATTGATATTTATATTATATCTTTAAACAGATATTAAAAACTTTAAAGTAAGCTTAAGATGCTTATATTAGCTGAATATTTACAGTTTCTTTAATATAATAAATTTATTATTATAATTTTATATTAGTAAACACAATTATTCAAAATTTTATTAGCGAGGCAAAGATATTTCAATAAAAATATCAACATCAATCAAAATATTTAAATAGTGCTTCATTGCATATCTAAACATGATAATTCTTTGTTTATAAACAACAGTATTAATGATATGATAACATAATTACATAATTTTATCATTTTCAAATCTTTCCTAACCTAAAAACTATCTCCAATTATCATATTATATATGCTATTATTATAATTTAAAATTTTAATAATTAAAAATTTAATCATTCAATTTAATGGTTCGATTGATTTTTTAAAATATCAAATGAAATCTTATTAAAACTAATTATTTATATTGATAATAATATTGATTTTATTTTCTAATAATTTTGATACATTTTATTTCTAAATAATTTATAGATAATAAAAATATTAAAGTTTTAAAAATTATATAAAATAATGATTATAAAAAAATAATTTTGCAATATATTTAATTTGTTAAAAGTTATTATTTTTTTATGTAATAAATTTTACATATTTTTTAAGATTCTATAATATAAAATATATATAATATAAAATATAAATATAATATAAAATATAAGTATCGAAACTCATTTCTGAAAATTCTATATTTTTAAAAATTTATTTTAATTTAATTTATATATTTGAAATATTGAATGGAACTAATGAAAATGCATAAAATATTTAAAAAAATGTTCTTTTGAATTTGTAAATATTAAAAATTATTTTTTTATTAGTATTTTTAATTTTTTAATAAAAATACTATATTTTCTTTTATTATATAAATAATATATAACAATAATATATAAATAATTCTTCTTAATTTCAAAAATCGATTAATTTCGAGTATGCAAGATGTCGCTGGTTATTCGTTCGATCTTAGTCGATATATCGATCTTTCGATATATTTCAAAGTAATTCGATAAAATCAATTTATTAGTGCAACGTAATTTTTTGATCAGTGAAAAATGTGAAAAAGTGGTTAAAAAAGAAGTTTTATTATATTATCACGTGTTATATTATATCATTACTTCTAAAAAGTATAAGATTCAATCATTTTATTTTATTTTTTTACTCGAAAATGGATATTATTTCGCTGTAATTATATATTTCATAAATTTGTTAGTGGAAAGTGTATTGAAGAATCATCGAGCGGTATCAACGTTTTTTTAATCTCTTCATGGGTGAGTCAATCCTCTTTTTTATTAATTATTAATTTGTTTGTTTTTAAAGAAATAATATATTTAATATTATATATTTAAAAAAAGAAAATTTTAAGATATATAGTGTTTATAAGAATATCAAAATACGTGAGCAAGTATATTTATTATTTCTAAAATCATATTATTTATTATTTTTTATAAAAAAAAAATTATTTATATAAAATATTAAATTATAAAATTATAAAATTATTATAAAATTATTTATATAAAATATTAGTTTAAGAAATTATTTATTTGAATTTTATATATAATGTGAAAAACTGATAGTTATATATATTTATGTTTTTTGAAATGATATATATCATTTTTTTCTATATTTTTATGATATACCTAACTATATTGAGGAATTTGTGAAAAAAAAATCAAATTTTCATGAATTTTAATGAATAAATATAGATTAAAATAGTCAAGGCAATATTATTGAATATTCCAAAATTTGAAAAAATTCACTATTATTATTACTCGGATTGATATTTATTTCATTTATTTATTTTTCTAAGAAGTAATTAGTAGTATTTTAATTATCAATTTTTGTTTAATTTCCTAATTAAAAATAACTAGATGATAAACTTTTTTTATATTTAATTTTATAAATTGAATTATCATTATTAAATTACTTAGGATATTATGATCTACTGAAGATATAAAAAATATATAATAAACTTATAGATATTATAGAAATCTACTATATCGATAATGTATTTCGATGCGTATATTTAGTATATTATTGCACTTATAGATGGCACTGCTATTCATTTCATAATGTATTTTATACTTTTTTAAAAACTTAGACCCATCTATCAGTTATTTTTTAATCTTTAATTTAACATCGTAAAGATATTACAATATCATTGATACATTATTTTAAACGTGTATGACATTATTGTATTTGTTCCCATTTTTCAAGAGGAAAATAGTTTTTAAATAATTTCTTATGGTGTAAATCACGCATCATTCGGTTTATAAATAAATAGAAAAATCTGATTATCTATGAATGAATTAATGTAGTTTTTTTTTTAGTTTTATAATTCATGATTTTTTTTGTTTTTAGATTGTTTTTAATAGTTTTAAGGAATTATTTATATATATAAATTTTAAATAGAAATTAAATAGGATATTTCTAATAAAAAAATTCATCAAATATTTAATATTTATTTAGTATTTGTCAAAATATTTTATGATAATGAAGATTAAGTATACAACGTAATAATTATTCTCATATTATTTTTTCGCTGTTAAATTATTTTATAATTTTATCGATATGATCTTTTTTAAAATTTCTCTCTTCTAATAAATCACCATATCTTTTTAAACGTTTTAAACGATTCTGTTTAATGTAATTTAGTATTTCACTTATTAAAAGTAAAATGTAGACATTGAATATCTTCTCGAATTAGTGCAGATGATCACAGAATAGAATTCGGTCCAGTTTTAGATTAATTTTAATTTCAAAGTTTAATTTAATTTAATTCCAACAGATTTATAAGCACTATTTATATTACATATCGTAAATAGGATACAAATTAAAATCATCTAATGAAATTGAAAATTTAGAAAGCTTTTATTTTTCTAATCAGAAACTTATCGTTTCTTATCGTAAATAATTATTTCCTTTTAATCGATCGCGCGATGTACAGAAAATATATATAACGTATAAGATGTATATAAAATAAGTTTGAAATTTATTTCGCCTTATTCTCTTCCGGAGAAAACTAACAAAACAAGGAAAAGAAGAACGAATAGAGAATAAAAGGTCAGGTTGTCTCGTTCAACACGTAGAGGCGTGACGAGCGAAGACATAAACCTGCCGGTCATGAAGGAAGGCGACTCGTTGTTACTCGACCATGTATGCCCTGAGGAACATACGATGCTCGTGTCTTATTCGATGATTGCCGAGTATTTATGAGCTCATTATCACGAAAAGAACAATGGGGGGATAGACGACGGGATAGAAAACGACTACAAAAGTATAGATCGGTGGTTCATGCAAATATGCGACAACCACTCACTGTGTACTTTAGAATTAAATGCTAATCTCTCTATTCAAGCGGTGATCGTTATTTTTACGAATTAAGATTAATTCATACCGTGAAATTATTTGCTATTTATTACATTAATCTAAAAAAAATTATACATCGTATCTAAAAATTCCATCTTTTAAATCAGCTTATATAAATAGATCCAAAGAAAATTCAAATAATATATAACCACTTTCAAAAAATCTTCAACCCTTTTCAAGACTCCAATCAATCAATCCTTTACCGTTAAATAAATCACACCATTAAATAACGACGTATCTCTCTCTCGCGCACCGATCCATTGTCCATAAAACCATTCTCCCAACGCTAGGATAAAAATAAGGAATATATGCAACGGTCCGGCCGGAGTAGGAGGTGACGAGCGCGTCTCATACGTTTCGTCTCGAGGCGGTCGCGTCCACCTTTCAATGGCAGATAAATATCTTTTCAGGTCTTTGCACCTCCTCCGGCCGCGTTGGAGGAACGTTCGAGTTTTCTTCTTCGAAGTTGCGTGCACCGCGATGTGGATGTGCGGGTGTGTTGCCCACGCACGTGCGGACGTGCCCACGCGCGACTCCTAATACGCGAGCCGCGTCAGCTGCGTAAAGAGCCGTGGGCAACTCTTGCCACCGTACAAGCGTGTGGGATAGTCGCCGTAGTCCACCCCCGTAGCCTTTGTCCACCAGGATAATTGTCCACGCGGCCGGGTATCGGCGTGATATTGGTGTCGGATTCCGCCACACCTTTGCCCATTGTAAATCAATCTAGGCTCTTCGAAGGATCGGGGCGCACCAGCCTTTTCTACCCGATTTTTTCCCTTCTTTCCACGCCCTCCCTTTTTTTACGCCCCTTCCACGCGTTTTTTGGCTACGCCTCGCCTTTTTCTTTTTCTTTTTTTCTTCTTTTTTGCAACTTTCTTCCACTTTTTTCCTGCGCCAGTTTGCGCCTCTTTAAACCTATTTTCTGCTTTCTTTTTTTACGCGCTTTATTTATATCTTTTTTGCGCCTCTTTTGTGCCTTTCCCGCACCGTTTTCCGCGTGTTTTCGAGCCTTTTTTTCGTGTTTTTTCCCCCCTCCTCCCCCTCTGCACTTGCTTTGCGCCTTTCTTGCGCTTCTCTTCTTCTTTTTTTATTACTACGTTTTTTTCTATATATTTTGTGTATTTTTTCGTATGTTATTTTATGCTTGTTTGAGTCTTTTCTTTGCGCTTTTTTTTTCTATTTTTTTACTTTCTGCGTATTCTTATTTGAGTATTTTCTCTACACCTCTTTCGACTTCTTTACATTTACGCTCTCGTGTTTCTCTTCTCTTTCATCCCACCTTTCCGTTCCTGCTTCCTTTGTGCGCCTTTCTTTTCCATAAGATGATCTCTCATGTCTCTGGACACGTGAACGCGTGTCCAGCACAGATCACTATCGATCATTTCATTTCTTCCCGCTCCGGGCCTGTCCCGAATGAAATGTTTACCCAACCTTAGGCGCGGTGATCTTTGACTCGGTGTAAGGAAATTGCGGGGATGGATATAAATGTTGAACGATTGGAGCTTTCTTGGGGGGGGGGGGATTTTATTAAAACTCGAAGAGTTACCGTCGAACATTTCACGGAACGATAAACTTTGGAAGTTTCGGGGCAAATAAAGGTTAACATTGCAACGATGTTGGTGCTCGATGTAGGTGTCTTTCGTGTTTCATGGCTGTTATCTTGCTGGGTCAAGCGAAGGGATCGTTGAATAAGTAAATCTTTCGCGTGAAAAGAGAGACCTGGCTCCTTTCGTTCGTTTTAGAATTTTTATAGAGCTTATTTGCTTCGGTAACGACAACAATTAAGCTCGTTAAATATTATGGCTGGCCCTTCAGGTATAAATTAAATTCGATATTTAGAGTTTGGAAATATATACTTTTACTACTAATTCAGTGCTACATTTACTCAGATATATTTCCAGATATCTTTAACACGGCGCAAATTCGTTAGCACGTAAACCAGAAACAAAAAATTTCATTCAATTCGGTGTCGTTTCATTTCTAACTTATTTTCAGTCTCGACAATGAGAAATATTTTCCTTCATTCTTTAACACACTTAAATTAATCAAATTAATAATCATTCGATACTTTTTAACTATACTTTGAAACTTTTATTGTCCACCGATAAAAATGGTTGCTAAGAATTTAAAAAAAAAGAGAAAAGATAATGCGATAAGATAAAGAGATTAAGAATACATCGCGTATTCTTGAAAAAAGAAACAAAAAAAAAAAGGAAAACGGAAAAGCATCACATATATCTCGTCCAAACCTCCCCAAACCCATTTTATCCGCCGACACCGTACTCTCGTCCCATCCACATTTATCCGGCAACGACACAGACACCCAATTAACACCGTGCCGGCACCAAGTCATATCCCACCCCCGCAATAAATTCTCTCGCTCGATCGTCTTGACGTCTTTCAGCCTCGTTTTCACGCATCCATCAGCGCGTTTCGCTTGTTACGACAGTTCGTCACTGTATCCCATCGAATTACGCCGAAGAGTGCCAGTAAACAGTACGGCAGGGAGAGAGAGAGAGAGAGAGAGAGAGAGAGAATTTCAACTCTAGAAAGCCCATAAAACTCCGTCAACGGGTGGCATCGGAAGCCACCGATTTACGAGCGTCGCGGCGTGCCGCGTGGTTGGAAAAGTCCCTGTTAGATTTTTATCACAGAATTTTCGCGTTTCCACACGTCACGCGCGTGTAATGCAACTTTTTCTCCATCCTCCGTGTTAATCCATCCGAATGTTAATCCAACATTTCTACCCTTCCCCCCCCTCTTCTTTTCTTTCGTGTCTTCCTTTCATGGAATCCGGATGATTTGGAAATATATCTTATGATCAGAGTGAATCTAAATTTGACAATTTTACTTCTTGAATTGTGGAGGAAAAAAGAAAATATTTGAAGTGTTTTGAATTCTTGATAAAAAGAATCTTATATCTATAAGTTTATATCTAACTTATTAACCATTAAAAGAGATTCTATATATCCCAAAATGAATCGATATCTCCATGCATTTTCTTTTTTTTTTTTACTTCTTATTAAGTCTCTTTCCTTCCAATATTAAAAAAAATAACCTTTTTCTCCTTCGTATATATATATATATATATATATATATATATATAGAGAGAGAGAGAGAGAGAGAGAGAGAGATATGTGATGGTTTTCCCTTTTTCTTTTTTTTTTCTTTTTTTAAGAATGTATTCTTAATCTCTCGCATTATCTTTTCTCTTTTTTTTTAAATTTTTAGCATTGATTTTTATTGGTGGATAATAAGAGTAGTTTCAAAATATAGTTAAAAAGTATCGAATGATTATTAATTTGTGTGTTAAAGAATAAAGGAAAATATTTCTTACTTTCTCATTGTCGAGACTGAAAATAAGTTAGAAATAAGAAATGAATGTTTACGTGCTAACGAATTTACGCCGTGTTATATATATATGTATATATATATATATATATATATATATATCGTTGATTTATGATTACACGGGGATTCACTATCGACACGTGGCTCTTAGTCATACGTCTAGACGCGTACGGGCAGGGGGTGCATACGTAATTAATTTTTCGCGTTAAGCGGCTCGCGATCGGGGGCGCCCTTCTTCGGTTAGTTGTACAAACATTGGATGCGCGGTATCCTGGACTGGCAACCATTTCATCGTATCGAGGGCCGTGTTTCACCGGAGAAACTCGAAATTGGAAAACGGCCGGTCCAGAACTAGCGAAATTAATTGAAGTCTGAGTGGCGGGCGATGAAGGGGCTGAGGCAGGCCGTTAGGAAAGAGGTAAACCCGGAAGCAGGGTAGAAACAGAGCGAGCCACCGCGGCAAGGGGATGGGAGGGAGGGAGGGAGAGAGCACTCTCGAGCGAGGAACGGAACATCCGTGTCGCGAGAGCGAGAGAGAGAAGGAGAGAGGGAGGGAAAGAGAGAGAGAGAGAGAGGACCGATTGCAGGACTTGGCGCAGACAGGCTGGACATGGTGGCCGCTCGTGTAACCGGGTCGTCTAATAACCGATACTCTCCTTCTGAGTGGACCTCGGCCTTATGCTGTGCCGAAAACAGCTGGGTTTCCGGTTTAATAGGAGGGGAAATCTAAATTCTTCTTCTTCTTTTTTTTTCTTTTTCCACTGAACTAATCTCAAGTTGGATCTCGGTTCGATTCTTTTTTTCTGGATGATTGGTCTCTTCTCGTCGATTGTTCTCGAAGAAAAATGTTTGGAAAATCAAGAGATGGAAGTAATCGATATATCTTATTGAGATAGAAGTAAATTTTTTTTCGTTCTCGTCTCGTCGTTTTATTAAACGGAGTAATAATTAATAACAGGGCGTGGATGATGATTGAAAAATCTGTTGAGCACGGGAATTCGGATGGTTGCTTGACGGATTGGGCAAACACCGATAGGCAATTCGCGAAGGACACGGTTAGAGGAAGTGGAGAATCGCGGGAGAGGTAGGTAGTCGCGCATACATACGTGCCGATGCACACCTCCCATTTGTGGAACTGCATTTCCTATAATCTGCGAGCAATCACTTGATAATTGGCCGGTACCACTACACGTACGTATGACGCTTCCTGTCTGCGCGCATGTCCTCAGACGGCCATTCGATTTGAAGGATGAAAATTACTCGGTCTCCGAACATCTTGTTATTTCCGTTTCGTTCATTTTTATCGCCGCCCATGCAAAATGGGAAATTCAGGGGTTTGAAGCGCTTGTGTATCGTTTAATAGTCACTTAGCCCCTTCGTTGTAAATTGTTCCTGACGTTGATCTTTTATAATCGGTTATGAACACGCGTATGAATTCGTACGATAAAATTACGATAGAAGAGAAGTTACGGAGTTATTATTAATTTATTATTATATCATAAAAATTGAAAAAAAATTGATCAAATAGAGTTTACAATTATTTTTATCAAACGATTATCTCTATTTCTTCTTTGACAAAAAATTAATCTTTTGGGAAAACTTCAGTTTCCCTCGACCTCCTCCTCCTCCTCCTTCTCCTCCTCTTCCTCGATCCTACTCGAAGCGTTGCAACCAAATCTTTCAGGAACAATATAACAGACGCTTGTTGCTCCCTTCTTACCTCCTCGACTTCGGCTGCCGGTGTTCACCAGGTCGCGCGTGTAAGGAAGTTTTCCTTAGCCGTATTATACGCCGAATTTATTGCACTTTCTTCCACTTCTGATGCCAACCGAAAGGGAATTCCGCCCCAGTGTGGCGGCGGGGCCGCCCAACTTGTACATACATTTACACGTAAATGCTCTTTACAAATAGAAGTTGGTAACACGCTCGTGCACGCGCGCGCGCTCCTCGCAGCTCGCGTATGCCGGTAAATTGCTTCTGCGTTGGACGGAGAGTTTATTCTAGTAACACAGTTTCGGCTGTTCCTGAACGAGTTTGTTTGGGTCCATCTCGCTTAAGAGTGGGCGGTCCTGAGAAGGATGCGGGCTTGATATCGCTAGAATATCCACGGGGTTGGACGGATCCGCTCCCGCACCCTCTCCCCCTCCCTCATCCTCGTACTTTCTCCATATTTATGGAGCACGATATAACTCTCTCCCGGGCAAGAGCGCAACCAGAATCTTTTGACGATCGTCTCGATCGTTTTCCATTAATTTTTATGAGGGCCATTCGTTAGCCTTTGGGTATTTCAGGACTGGTTCCAGATTCCATCTATCATTTTTGATATCGGTTGATGGCGGACTTGAATTTTACGAATTGTAATGGAATTTTTGGCAAGGGAATAATTTTTTCTGCGTCATTCGTTTCAGGTTTCTTTTTATTTTCAAAGTAGTAGTTTTGAAAATAAAAAGAAATTAGTAGGAAGTAATTCGATTTGAAATTTTGAAATGTCCATATATATATCTAGGTGTATATATCATTTTAAATCGATCGTGATTTTGAATTTTTTTTTTTAGATAATGAAATTTTTGGAATAATTTTTTTAATTTGAAAAAATTGTAGGAAGTAAATTTAAATATAGATATAAAATTTCGACGTGTCTTATATTTTTAATGAAGACGTTATTAATTGTCGTTTGTAATGGAAGAGAAGAAAATATCTTGAATAAAATTGTTGAGAGAATGAATAATTATTAAAGACATGAATGTAGATAGAGATCCACTTTTGTGTGGAGGAAAGGAACATTGTTGTAATTAATATATTTATTCGTGACTGTTCTCGCTTCTGTTATCGTGTGGGCGGCAATTATGCTTTGTCTTTGTAAAGTTATTATTAACTAACTGTGAGGTGCGTCGTAAAATATCGTAATGTAAAATTCTATTTTATGCGTTCTTCTAACATTCGGTTTGAAATTGTCTTTCGATAAAATAAACATTATACCCTTAATATATAATATACATATTTCTTATTTATACTCATTAAAAATAAACTAATTATCGTTAATAAATACTTGAAACGAATGAATATTCATCTTTCGTAAAGCCAACGACGCGATATCGAATTAAATTCTAAAACTCGACAATGATAACAAAAAGAAAAAAAGAAAATTAGATCCAATTCCTTCTAAAGTTTAAAAAAAAGTCGAGTCATCGTGGAAAGAATTACGTGCAGAGTAAAAGTTCCAGCGCGAATCCGAAATCCTTCATTGCTCTAATTCATTGCAATTCCCTTATCGTCGATTTCGTTGTGTCTCACTGGGAGATAGCGAGTTGGCCTCCCTTGGAAAAGAGAAAATATCGTGGAACGGTAAAGAGAGAGAGAGAGAGAGAGAAAAGAAGAAACGAGAAGGAAGAGGAAGAGAAAGAGAAGAAGAAAAAAAGAGTGAGAGAGAGAAGAAAAGATAAAAAAGTGGGCAGTCGAAAGACGAATTTAGTTGCACAGCGTGTAAGTTACGTTTTCGTAGCAGCCGAGCGGGTGATCCTAGAACGTAGCTCGCCAAGGGGGTTGTTGGTTCGTCGACGGCTAGGTTAAGGGTTGGAAACGGAAGTGCGGCAAGACGGTGCCGGCGGTGGAAGGCAACGGACGTTGTAGGGGCGCGGGTGGGCCGAACGGCTACGAAGGAAGGCAGAGGCAGGCTCGTCGAGGGGTTGAAACGTAGAGAGTGGCAAGGAGGAGGTTGGGATGGAAGGGTGTGAGGGAGAGAGAGAGAGAGAGGGAGGGAGGGAGAGGAAGGGAGAGAAGAGTGGAAGAGAGAGGGAGAGGGAGAAAGAGAGAAAGAGAGAGAGAGACAGAGTAGGTGGAGAGGGTTGAAACCGGCGGTTGAGACGTGGGGGATGAGAAGGCAAGCAAGACCACCACCGCCTCACCTCGCCTCTTTGCTACGCCACGCCTCGCCTCACAATGCACCGGATTAGCGATTGTATTGATCCGCCCTCGCGCTAGTCCCTAGAAGCACCCCTTACCCTCCTCCCTCGTCCTCGTCCTCGTCCTCGTCCTCAACGTCCTGCGAGAAGGAGCCACATTTTGGACCGCGCTCCACTCACCCTGTCCACCCACTTCTGCTTTGTCACGCCGACACCGACGACGACGTTAGAAGAGAGGAACGTTACCGGAACCGGAGGAAGAAAAGGTATGACGGTGACGGTTACACCGCACACCAAAAAGTCTCCGACGAGAGAGAGAGAGAGAGAGAGAGAGAGAGAGAGAGAGAAAGAGAAAGAAAGAGAGACTCACCACCACCGAGGGACCAAGCTTTTTTCTTTTTTCTTTTTTTTTATCGATTCCATCGATCCAACTCCCAGAGTCAGCTCAACTACTCCCTGGTCCCTCTTCTCACTATATATATATATGTATATATATATAGTGTGTATATATATATATATATCTTCTCGTCTACTACGTTCGTCATTATCCTCGCCGTCTTACGTAATTCGATCGCCAAAGGATGCACCGTACCCTCTATTCTATTACGTCACGCGCTCGTTTCGGATATAGATCCGGTCCGCTTCTCTATTCATCGTTGTATATATATATATATAGCACGAGTTTCAAGAAACGATATTATCGGAGTGTATACGGAGAGAGTAGACCTTTTTTTTTATTCGAATGTGCTCTCTCTTTCTCTCTCTCTCTCTTTTTTGCTTTTAAACGAGAAGCGTCGATGTAATAATAACGACGCAAACGGATTGATGAATTAGTTGCATCGCTTTCGATTGAATTGCAGATGTAATCAGTCTTCTGATCGAATCCGTATCGCGTTACAGAATGTATGCAAATAAACGTAATTGGATGAGTCGAGGGTGAAAGTGGATGAGGATAAATTAATTTGATGTAATTTTGAAAAAAATCCCGGTACATGTAAAACGCGAGATAGATTCGGGGGGAATCTGGGAGAGGAACGCGAGTGAACGTATCCTTATTTTTCTTCACCTGCGACGATCTGTATGCGTTCTTTGAAAGACACGATTATACAGGCTAATTGATCGTCCCCCGCAATCCTTCCCGTTGGTTTAATTTTAATTGTCCGTTTATTGCTCTCATCTATTTAGTTCAGGTCGTGTAAATTATTCGCATCCAGCGGATGACAGTAAAATAGGAAGGGAAAAGGGGACAAAGAGCTTATAACATTAAAACGCCGCAGCCGCGGGCAGGGTTTGTTCTAAGCCTTAAATCCTTTGCAATCTCCCTCCGTTTTGACTTGTTGTTCTAGAATTATACAATTTGCCGTAAAAACCATAAAGAGGATATAATATTTTGCTTTATGTAATGCTTATTCTTCTTTGCTTTTTACGCTTAATTGTTTTTAAAACAGGAATTGGAAAGCGCTCTTTCCAAATCGTTCTCTGATATTTCCAGATAGGATTAGAGATTTGGTTTGGTTTTTCTTCTTTTTTTTCCTTCGACAATAACTTCTTCCTCTACTCGATTTCATTGTCACCAATTGTTCCTTATCTTTTTTCTTGAACCTCTGTTGTAAAAGTATATTTATGATCGATTCTTAAGATAATGATTTATAAATGTATAATTATAAATTCTTTTCCCTTTTTTTTTTTTTAAATTATTTATCAGCAAGATTAGCAAGACGTTTAACTCGAGACGTTTTTTATCTTCTTGTTTATTTTTTTTTACATCTCAGTAAAATTATGTTGATATATTCTTGCAAGTAATAAAGGATTGAAACGTCGTTTTTACACGAGACGTTTCGCTGTATTCAAAATTCCCGGAGGAAAACGTAGAATACATCATCCGACAGATATCTTTTTTATACCAATCGTGAAGAGAAAAGTACCTTATACGAACATCCAATTCGGTTTGCACTGCATTTATGCATACCTCTCTTTTAGACCATGGCAACTCTGTCATGCAGAAAATAGCACCGCCGCGAGAGAGGGCGGGGAAGAGGGGGAGGAGGGAGGAGGGAGGAGGGAGAGAGAGGGGGGGGAGGGGGCCTGCGGTTCTTGAGACGGTTACCAAGTGCCAAGAAGTACGAAATCTATGACAATTCTCTTTTCCACTTATTTTATTCACTCTGTTCCCTTGTCTTTTCACGATACGTCACTTCAAGCTCCATTTTATTCGCAATTCAAACACTCGTTCTACGGTAGATTTGACACAAGATGGAACATTCTTCGAAAACCTGGAATACGCTCTTAAAATACGATATTCAGGGAAGAAAATAGGAAAAAAGATTGCCAACGATTTCACGATATTCCTCCAAAATAGCGTATCCTCGTTTTTATCCAAGTGTCTTCACTTTTCCAATCCAAAATGAAAACGGGGCGGGGAGGGGAAAAAAAGGAAGAAGAGAAATTCAGGGGAAAGAAAGAGGAAGAAAAATTTTCAGAGAGGAATCTTTCTTTTCGTCGCGTCACTTTCAAAAGAAAATTATTTGGAAACCGTGTTCTCAATGCGTAATGCAATGTTCTAGTCTCCCTTCCCCCTCTCCACTCTCGTCCTCTTTAACACTTGTGCGAAGATCGACGAAACACGAGGCGGGGGAGGGAGCGAATGGTGACATCCGTTCCGCCGCGCCAAGAAATCCGAAATTTTGCCACGGATTCCTTTTTCACGACACGTAACACACCCTCCCCTTCCACCCTGTAAAGTTGAGGGCGACGATGAGGCGCGAGTAGAATCGAGGTCGCGGCAGAGATCGTCCTCGCGCTCTCTACAACGCGTTATCCGCGACGCAAAAGTTCAGCCAAATGGGAAAAATCAATTTTCTCCCGAGCGGATAAATCGTGGCGGTCGGTTGAAAATTCGACAACGAGAACGCGATGAATATTTAAGAACCCATCGATGCCTTCCTTCGATGATTCCATCACCGCGAGAGAGAAAGAGAAAGAGAAAAAGAATAGAGAGAGAATATAAAAGAGAATCGTTCACGAACGAGGGATAATTCTTCACGCGTCCCGTACATTATACATTTTCATATAATTATGCGCGACTTGTTGATAAAAAAAATGTCACCTATGATAACGCGTTGCGCGCCCGTAACGGCGAATTATAATTACACCACCGATGGCCAAAAGGGGAAGGGGGAAGGGGGAACGGAGGAGGGCAGGTGAATTGGTACCATTATTTCGCTTTTTTAATCCGTTTAAGATCTCTCCGCCATAAACTATCAGCAACCACGCGAACTCTTGAATAACTGCACCGAACCGCTTTGAAAAAAGAAAAGAAAAGAGAAGAAGGGAGGAGGAGGAGGAGGAGGAGGAGGGGGGAAGAGAGGAAGGAGAGAAGAAAAAAAAAAAAGAAAAGGGGAATCGACTTTCATCACGAAGCCACCGGGGGTGCCGTTGTGGGCGCCGATCGTTAAAGATAAATTGCACGGATTGTTCCTTTTTCCCTACCACCTTTCTATTTCCTTAAGAATCAAGATACAGTTAAGAGGGCATAAGGTCAGGTGGCCATTTTGCAGCGGAGATACCATGGCAGTATGATTGCCAATGGGGTTCGAGAGAGGGACGAAGGAGGCGGTTGTGAAAGGGTCTGGAAGTAGCGCGGGTAACAGGGACAGGGTTGAGAGTGGTAGGGTCCGAGGGGTGGCATCGGAGGAAGAAGGGCTCCTTTCCGAGTGCGAGGCAGTGCCCTTTGAACGTGGGCAGGAGCCTGGAGCCGGAGGGTGTTACATGCCTACAGCTCCTGGCGAACGGTAGGAGAAATCGAGGGGAAGTTAAAACGGGGGAGAGGAGGGGGGGAGGCGAGGAAGGTTGTACGTCGTGGGCGCACGAAGAGAGAAGGTGGGTGGTTGAGCGGGTGGTGGAAACGCGGCGGGGGCGGGGGTGGCGGTGGTCGATGTACTTACCATCCTTCCTTCGGACGCCATGTCTCCGTGTCTCGTTTAGTCAATGTCGAAAACCGACTTACCGACCCCCTCCGCCTCTCCCATCCTCGTCCTGCTTTTGCCACTTCCGTTTGTCCCCCGTCCCCTCGTTCCACTCCCCCGTCTCCACGACTTTCACGGCGCCACCACTTTGGTCCGTGAAACTTTTTGGTCGTGACCGTAGACTGGTGATAAGTTGGCCTCGTTTATCATCTTCCGGGCTCGTATTAACGAGACGCCACTCGACCCGCAGAATCCACTGGATTCGCATCGTCGTGGAGATGCTCCAAATACTTGGTTCGAATTTATGCGACGGGCTGGTTCGCGGCGCTACACGCGGGGGGGGGGGGGGAGGGGGAAACGATCCACCGCTTTATACATAAATTAACTTGTTGCGAAAACGATGAATAAGAATTGTCTCTTGCGGGATAATTCATAGGGTGCATACCGATGGCTTGGGCAACGGGACGGGATTTTAAGTTCTTTTTCTCTTTTCTTTTTCCTCTCTCGAGATTATTTTTTTTTTTTTTTTTTACGCGAGAGATTTAGAGATTTCATCATTTTTCATGCACGTCGATATGATATTCTCTTCTTTCTAGTTTCTTTAACGAGATCTTTTAATTATTATTCGAGCATAAAAATTACGCTTTGGAATATTCTATATTTATTTCTATATTTATTTTAATAAGATACTTTTATGATTTTATATATAATCGAAAAAAAGGTATATGACGATAGGCAATTATTTATTTTTTTATAAATCGATAAAAATAATGCTACAAGAGCGCTTTTATTTTAAGACCTGGAGATCAGTTAACATTTTTACAAGCTTAATTATCCATGCTCGATAGTGAAAAATTGTGCTCCCTTAAAAAGCGATCAAAGAACGAAATTGGATACCGCATTCTCGATGGTTAAACGTTATTTAAGATCGTTAAAACGCTACTACCTATCTACCGTCTGTCAGCGAGCAACTTTACAGCCGTAACTTAGAGTGCTACGGTAAAACTAAAAAGTGATGGTAAAAAGGAAAAAGAGAGAAAAAAGAGGAAGGGAAAAAAAGAAGGGGGAAAAAAAAAAAAGAAAGAGGAAATAAGGAACGGTAGTAGTCTACCGAAGTTTTTAGTCTTAATGGAGCAGGTCAGGTTCTCTTATCAATTTATAGTTAGCCGTGTCTCGTGATCCATTAATAGCCCGCGGCGAGACAGCACTGTCCCCGGCCATTTCGCTCGCTTTACTGCCGTCTGGATCTAGTTTATGGTCGCAAAACTAAACTCTGTATTAATTCCATGAAAACACACCTAAAATCCCCTATAAACTTAGCTACGTCGGCGCGAACCGAATTTCAGTTGTTGCAACATTCCCTGATTACGATTCCCAGCGTAAATACACCGGGATATAATCGTGATCGATGACAAACGATAAATATCGATAACTTTTAACTATTTAAATTTTCTTCTCGAATAAACAACCTCTCAAACACATTGCTCTCGATATTAACGGCGAGACCAAATCTCTATATCCATCGTCTAAGAAAGTTAAGAGAGTCACGTTTCTCGTTCCATCGATTGAAACTTCGCAATCACGTGAAAAGGGTACCGCGCATACATTTAAAGAGGCCGCCGATCTAGGAAGCTAGACGATTGTTTAACCGTGTTTTTCAAGTCAGACGAATTCTGGACACCGAGACAACAATTTAATCGTGAAACGACCACCATTCGTGACCGGTCACGGGGTTGAAAATGGCGGAAAGAGAAAAGGGGGCACGCGGTATGGTACCACCGCCGGTGTCGATGGAATTACGTCCTTTCCTCTTACGAAGGATCGTATATATATATATATATATATATATATATATATATATATATATATATATATATATATATATATATATATATATATACACGCGTACGCGGGACACGTTCGTACTCGATGGTGCGCGCACACCTGTGCGATCGACGCTCGTGTAATACGTGTCTGTATCCATCCACCGGTAGCGTGCGTGCGTGTCAGACAGACGATGAGAAAGAGGTGGTGCATTCGAGGTATCCGCGCTAGGTTGAAGGTATCCGCGCGGGGGTAGGTGGCGGGGAGAGGGAGCGGCGCGGGGGGAGAGGATCGAGAGAGGACAGAGAGCAAGAGCAGGGGCAAGTGGAAAAGAGAGGAAGAGGGGGGGGGGAAGGGTAGGAAGCGAACGAGACAAACAGAGAAGGTAGGCAGAGAGCGCGGCAGGGTGCAGGTTTACGACTTCGGTGTGTGCTAGTCTGGCCAAAGGGGGTGGAAGGTCGTATAAGCGGGCGGTCCACCCCCATGGGAGGATGAAGGGTGGTCGTCGGGTGGATGGTGGGACCTCGGTACTGCCGGAAAGGGGGTGGATAGCCTGGGGGCGGCTAGACTTCCGAAACAGTAAAACCACGCCGGTGTGTGCGTCCCCGTAACCACCATCCCACTCTAACCCATCCTCTACCCAACCGTCCGCCAACCAACCCCCATCCCCTTCTTTCCTCTTTCTCTTCCTCTATCTCCGTCCCTCCCCCCCCGACAGGCTCGTCCTCTTTCGCCATCTTCCTCTTCCCACTTGCCCTCTTCCCTTTTCCTCCTTCCTGCCCCTCATCATGCCTCTGGCAACCCTATAAACCCTGGTCGTCCGCTGCCGCTAGCTCGTTCACTCGAGCGATGTATCCAGACGTAAGCGAAGGTCGTAATTTCGCGAGTGTCTGCGTGTTGCTTTTCTCTTTCTCTCTGTCCCCTCTTCTCCTTACTCCTCCCCTCTCTCTCTCTTTCTTTCTCTCTCCCGATTTTCCCGTTCTTGCGAGGTGTTGCGAGAGAGAGAGAGAGAGAGAGAGAGAGAGAGTGCGGGCTGATGTATGTGCGCAGCCCGCGTATGTACGTGTGTAACGACGGTGGTACACGTGCGTCATTCCGGGGCACACGTACGAGGGAAAATTCGGTCTGCCGGGATGTTAGGTGGCTACGTGTCCGAAAGATATCCCTCGATGAAAGTATTCCCGATCAATCGAAGGCAACGGATATCTACCTTTTGTCCGTGCACAAGTGTGAGTTTGTTTGGATTACAGAGCCGAGACGGATAGTGTGAAATTCGCCGGATCTCGCCGTTGGTATTTTCGCTGTTATGTCTACTAGGTCCGGAAAGGGTTGCTATACCGTAGCAAAGAAACGTTGTCTTGGGGCAACGTTTTTTGTCACTTTACGTCTGTCGTTTTTTTCACCCCGAATGGCGAGATAAAGCGGATCGATGATTTGATATGATAAAACGGAAAAAGGAGGAGGGGAGAAGAACGAAATTTCAAGTAGCGAAAATTATAATACGATGTCTATGTATAAACTTTTTTCAATTATAAATTTCGAATTATAAAATATAATATTCGAGTCAATAGTTTCGATTTAATTTCAATTGTATGTATTCTAAGGTAACATCTCCGAACAATACCATAAATTAACAAATTAATGACAACGTTCATCTTCGATGCATCGTGTAAAAATAATCCATTTCATTTTATCATTACAGAATAAAAATGCACAAATAACAAGGGATATTAAATTATTCATGTATTTCATAACAAATAATAATTCCAGGAAGGGCTTATCGTCAAAATCGTTCGAGTGCTCTTTGCCCATGCGCGCAATCAACTGTTTCTCCATGTAGTGAGTGTATTCTTTTGTGATTTTATGGCATCGTTCATAGGAGACCAGTCTGCCCGGCCCGGCAGACTCGCGATATTTCGCATATCAATAGCGGATGGCAGGCACCAGGCCGCTTCATTTGAATTTCAAAACCTTAAATACAAGGCTGTAGGTATAAGATAAAACAGCCGATATACCGTTTTAATAAAGCCCATAGCTACTGTGTTATATCGCCGGCCCGACGCGGCGAGAACCACTTCCAGGTGGACGTAAGCAGACTAGCAACTCGAAGTTGACAATAAAAAATCACTCTTGCCACGTTCTTCTCGTCTTCTTTTTCTTTTTTTCTTTTCTTTTTTCTTTTTTTTTTTAATTTTATCCTCCTCCTTTTTCAATCATTTGCATCACGGAGCCATGCTTCACGGTTTATTCTCCTTTCGCAAGCCGCCGATCATCTATTACGTCTATTAAATGGGATGGACTCCTTTACATACCGTCTCAACGGTCTGTGAACATTCGAGATTTTAATATTATATCCGGAATACGAATGCTACTTATTTCTCTCGATCGATCGTTTGCTTTTTTAGCGTCTAAAAGTATGGCGAGAATGCGAGAGGAAGAAATATGAAGGGAAGAGTAAAATTTTATCGACTAAATAATTCTATTCAGTTTCGATTTTATTGTAAATCGAAAAGCCTCTACAATTCAGGGACAGGAATATAAATGTATCTGTATTTAAATATTTTAATATTGCCAAAAACTTCTTCTTTTAAATCCCAATCACTTTGTTTTAAGCGTTGATTATCAATACGTGGCAAACAAACGAAGCACCTTCTATTTAAAACCCCATACCACTTATTAGAAGCGACGTTAAAATCCTCTCCCCCTCTCTCCCCTCTCAGAAACGTTCCACCGACTCATTCAATTTCCACGAACGCGTGTATCGCGTAATTCGCTGCGGCATGGAAGAATCGCGAAGCGATTACACCCGTTCGAAGGTAAATCCGTAGCGGTTCGAGCACTCGTATTCGGGCCCGTAGTACATCATAAACCTGACCTAGCCCAACTCAATAACTCTTGGCTGGTATCGCGGTCGCGACGTCGGCGGCGGCGACGAAGAAGAAGAAGAAGAAGAAGAAGGAGCAACCAGGTATATGTATATATATACATACATATATATATATATATATATATAAAATAGCACGAAACCAGACCGAAAGCCCGGAAGCTCTCATCCCCCAATCATCTCGCGTCGTTTCTTGGCCGTCCCCGACGAAAGTTTTTAATCTGCTTTTCATTATGCTCGTAGAAGCTATCCCACCGGTGCCGCCGCTGCCGCCGCCGCCGCCGCCGCCGCCGCCGCCAACCACTCCGCTGGTGGTAATCGTTTCCTTCGTGTCGGTGTGAACCGACGTGCGCGCACACGCGCGAAATCCACGTCTTCGCGCTTGTTGGGGTTTACGGCCCGTATCTTTATGCGCGTGTACGTGTTCGAGAGTACGTGGCGCGGCATTAACGGCGGAAAGGAGGGTGCTCGGGGGCAGACGAGGGGGGATAGGGCAGTAAATCTTTGTCCGTGTGAGTGAGGCGGAATGACTATGGATGCGTGTCGGTGTGGGAGCGCGGACTGATAGAGAGCCGAGGGAGAGAGAGAGAGAGAGAGAGGGAGAGTGCGTCTAGACTGGGTAGAGACTGCGTCACAACCCTGGCCCCGTATCGCGGGGGTTCTGTTTAACGACAGACTATCGAGGGATGGGAATTTACTTGCCTGTCCTCCCTCTCTACCCCCCCCTCCCCTTTACTACGTCTCTTTACCACCCACGCGCTCTTTACGACAGCCGCTGGCAGCGTTAACTGCCTTGTTGCCGCCGATATTTCGCTCCCTTTAAACTTACCGTTACGCGCAGAAACCTAGAAGAGAAACTGCCCCCCCCGAAACGAGCGCGCTCTCCGAGATTTGACGAGCGTCGCCCTCGAATAATGGTCGCCCACTTCGCTTTTATATCATGTATGCTCAACGATGGGGATGGATGGAAGATCTCTGTTTAGTCTAGGAAATTATTCGATCGCGTATTCAACCGTAATTTCCGTGCAAGCAGTTGTAAATTCTGCCCTACATACCGCAGCTGTAAATCGACCCTGTCCCATTTTCTCCCTTCCTTCCTTTCTTTCTTTCTTTCTATCTTTCCTTTTTTCTTCTCTTTTTCCCTCGTTCCCGTTTCATTCACGCCCCCGAATCCGCAAAACTCCGAAGAGTTTGACAACGAGCAATAAGCTATCACCGTAAATAAAGTAGTTCGATAGTTTGTGAAAAAACGAAAGGGCAAGCGAATTGTTCCCTTTGAGCCTCTTTGCGCGAGCCTCATTTGCGAGGCGATACGTTTAACGTGTTGGTGTTGCTACCGTTATCGAACCCATTAATCTTCTTATTTCTTTTTTCTTTCTCTCTCTCTCTCTTTTTTTTTTCTTTTTTCTTCAACGCAACTCCCTCGCAACTTAACAACGGCTGAACTACGCGACCGCAACCGTTGACCCGAATTTCACTTCCCCTCTCTTTCCTCCCTTTAACGTGTAACGTATTAACAATTTAGTTTCGCTTCCGCGAATCGTTTGTCCTTTCGAATTTATGCTAAGTAATAATTCAACCCCGGTTTGAACCGGCGTTTCTCCGCCGTACTTCCAAGTTGAGTAGGTACTAATCCGTTGAACGCAACAAGGCGATATGATATATATATATATGTACGCGTCTGTATACTGGATAAAATGGATGAACAGGCTACAATAGCCATTATATTTGTTCTGGTACTCGCGTAACCGTGCAGTTAAACGCGTAACGGTGGCTGTAACGTTTACCCCGCAATTAGCGCGCTACTGATTATCTTACATAATACAGAAAGTGTGTCTAGATCCGCGTATTCTAAAGCTAAACCGATGCAACGAGAAGAGAGAATAACTCGTTTAACCGCGGTCTTGAAGGGAGAGATTTATCTGGCCTTTGATTCTCTCGCACTGTCCCCAGCTAGTCTCTCTCCCCTCTTCCTTCCCCGATTCAATTATCCCTCGGTTCACGATAACCTCGAACTCAATGTTGAGCATTTTGTCGTCAAAGACACTTTGTCCCCCTTTAAATTTCCAGGGGAGGGAGGGAGCGAGGGCAAGAAAGAGGAGTGGGGGAAAGGGGAAAGTCTCGCTGCAAAGCGCAATTACTACTACGAATAGTTGCACTTTCCGTGCAACGACTCGTTCCATGCGACTCCGGCCGTATTCATCGATGGCGGTGTCATTAGGCCAATTGAAATTCGCGTGTAAATGCATGGTAACCACGCATCTTGTTATTTACACCCCTCCCCGAATTGTTTAACGCCCGACCTCTCGTGTAACTCTCTCTTTCTCTCTCTCCTTTCTCCCCCTATTGTTCCCTAACGATGTCAATATTTAAATGGGATTTACGCTCAACTATTATCTACGATATCATTTACTTTCGCGCAACGCCTGTGTGAGGGTGTCGTTTTTCAAATTGCAAATTGCGATATTTAATCGACCCCGTGTTTCGCCGATTGTCTATGACTATGGTGTAGCTGGAAAGGGGGGTTGCAAATGGGATATTTAGCGTAGAAATGCGAAATGCGATTCACGGTTTTGCGCCTATCCTCTTCGATCATCGAACTTTCTTCTTTTCTTCCAACCGATGGAAGAATAAACGGTGGTTTAATTCCGGTCGGGGATAAAAGCTGTCGCGAGAGTCGTGTCCGCCGAGATACGTTTCGCTCTGATAATTCCCGATTGGTCGATATCAAGTGTGTGTACACGCCGATATACTTTTGAACGATGAATGCCATGCGATACGTAATACACGGAATGCTCGAACACATATGAACGCGCCGCTAGTCATCGCGTAAATAACGCGGCGCAACGTGAACAGAGCTCGCGTGCGTTACGTAAAGGCACGCACCTGTGTGCACCGCTGGTTCAAGAGGCGTCCGCGAAACTTGCGCATAGGTGTTTGCTCTTCCACGTGAGCGTGTTCGTGTTCCCCTCCCCTCCTCTTCGAGATGCACGCCCGCGCGTGCATCGCGTTTCCGCGTATTCCGCGATTAAACCGCGGGTTAAACGCGTGGACAATGATTGGAGCAGGAAAAGAATGTATCATCGACGGAAATAGTTACTCATTCATCTCCTTGCGACGTATTATTCTTTTTATATTCATTACGCACTTCGTGGGAATGCGTTGTAATAATTTTCGTAATTAACTTTTGATATTTTGTTTATAATGAAAAAAACAAAAGTATAAATTAACAATACTGTATCTTGAATCGAATCGAGATAAGTCTAAATCAATAATTGAAGTTACATAATTGAAAACCTGTACAGTAAGTGCAATAAAATCTTTAATTTGGGAGGAAAAGATTAAATAATACGTAAAAAATGTCTTCAAATTAAATCGATACTTATTATTAAATCGTAGATCGAAATACGGAAAAAATAAAATCATCCGTCCGTTTTCTCTTACGAGCAAGTGCGTAGAACCGTAAGGAATAAGAGGTCTACTCGACTCTACGCGGTTGTGCGTGCACGTAGACTCGGCGAACGGAAGGCAAGACGGTGCAAGTGTGGTAGTGGGGCAGCACGGCGGATGGCGGCGGGTGGCGATGTTGGCGGCGTTAGAGAGCGGCGTGGGGCAGGTCCGGAGCGGTCGATACCACCGTCTGTGCGCGCCTCCTTCCACAGACTTCCACTTCCCTTCCGTTACGCCACCTAGGTCCGGGTCCGGCTGGCGTCATCAGCCTCCCAGCCTCCGACGATTCCCTATCTTAAATGTAAAGCGTAAGACATCGAGCGAGTTCCGCGTGCACAGCGCAGTTTTCGATCACACCACGCTGCAACGCTGCTCTCTTTGTGACTAGAGGGTGAAGATGAATTGTCTCGAAATCGGAACAGGATTCGATTCGATTGAGGATTTAGAAGATTTAGAAGGCAGAATCGTTAATTAGTTAATTAGTGTCGTCTCTTTTCTAATTTTTTGTTCTTCGAAACGATATCAACGAGTTTGTATGTTTGAAATGTTTGAAATTCTACGCATTTTCTTTTTTTTTTTCTTTATAGAGGATGATCTTGTTTGGGTGGGAAGTTTTTTGCTTTGAAAATATAATAAGATTCTCGAATCTTTTCACGTTTTCGGCTGATACCGGTTTAACTTTCCCCTAGGAGTATTTCTTCTCTTAAGCTTATTCCCGTGAAAATTCGCGGATATTGCGTTTCTTGAAAATTCGCTTTTCTTGGCCAGCTGCTTAGCACCCTGCATTATCGCTCTACTCTCTTGCTGAATAATAAAAGCGTTCCTCGACGGCTCGTCCATCAACGAGCCAGCTAGTGTACCTACTGATACCGTTACACCGATACGTGCCACCACCGCGCAGCCTTTCGATCTTTTCTTTTCGATCTCTTCGCGCTCGATCGTCGAACCGTTTACCCGCGGTTGATTTCGACCCCTCCCGTCGAGGATGGAGGATTCCATCCTCTTGGCTTTTTTTCAATTTCTCGTGATTCGACAAGCAGGCCGAGAAACGCACGGGATACGCGTGTCGAAACACTCGAACGCACTTGAGCGGATCGGCCGATCACGAGGAGCGCAACCAATCGATTTCTTCATGCGGTTCTCGCCGACGTGCAACATGCAGTTTCTTTACCCGACGGCCTCGAAACGTGTTGAGCGATCCTTCGATTTTTCTTTACGCCGATCCTTAAGTTTCCATTAGAAAATGGTAATCAATTTTCGATGATCATTTCACGGAACGTATTTCAACGTATCGGAACCTCGACGAGAATAATGGCGAATTAAAGAGCGATCAACGAATTTCACTCATCTTTTTTCAACGATATCTCTTTTCGTATTATTTTTACTCGAGAGATTAGTCGAGAGTACAAACCGAAAAAAGAAAAAAGAAAGAAATTATTTAAATCAATTCGTTTCTGAAATATTTTTTCGATTCGTTAATCACACAGTTATACAAATTGCAAATTAAAGATCCATGGTTCATCCCCTTTATCTCCAACAATAATATCTCTATATCGAGAAGTTTGTATCGAGTTCAGCAGCGGTAAATCGTTCTCGCGTTTCCCGTAAATATTCCTGCTCGTTTTAGGAGCGTTCTTAAACCCTCTATCCACCCATAGAATGCACAATCGCGTCTATGCACGATGAAGAGAGGGCAGGTCTTGCTTTCCATTCCCTGGAACGTGATCCTGCGTGTATTTCTACCAGCTAACCGAAGTATATATATGTGTATATATATATATATATATATATATATATATATATAAATACGTATCCACGAACGATACGATGCTTATACAAGAAACAGGGAATCGAAGAGGCGAAGAGGTGGAGGAACGTCCACGGGGGTTGATCGTGGCGCACGAGTAGATTACGCAATTATCTTATGAACGCGGCGCGTACAAGTGCTTTACGTAGCCGCTTTACGTAGAAGATGATGGCTCCCGCACGAGTTATACGTATATATATACGTGCCATCCACGTACACACGGAACGTTCGTTCCAACGATCGAACAAAAAGGTTTCTTCAAATTGGCGGTATTACGCAATTATCTCGTCTTGACCGGGCCCAACTCTCCCTCCCTCTCTCTCTCTCTCTCTCTCTAATCTCTCGTAACCCCTTCAGGCCCCTTTGTAAATAGGCGTATACACCGTGATTGCGTATCGCCCGCGTACGCACAGCTCTTCTTTTCGCACAGCTTACCGATTCCAATCGATTCCCTCAATCTTCATAATTGTGGCGCGATTTTCTTTTTCTTTCTTTCGCTTTCTTTCGCGTGCGCGCGCCCGCTTTTTTTTTTGAAAATTCGAAGGGAACAACGGAGTCACGGAACGGATGCGTGAGAAAGCATGCCGGTTTAGACATTGGAAACGATAGGCTAATGATAGACGATTAATTTTAATAGGGTAATGAGTAAGCAACTTTTCTTTTTTTCCTCCAGGCGAAGTGGATAATTAACGGGGGTATTCGAGTCTTATTAATAAAGACGCTGCCTCGTGTTTTATACGAGGGATCTTATATATTCCTTACGATTTGATTCGATGTTACTAGAGTTTTCAGTTAGTGTTATTATTAGAATTAAATTTTAGTCGGATCATTTGTGATAATGAGTTTATCGACGAGAGTATAAGAGTAATTTAATTTATCCCTGTTTTATACGTTATATTATTCATCGTAATAAGAGAACGCTCGTTTGCCGTTCCATTTTTAAGTACGCGAATTATTCATTTCACTCTAACATCGTTAAAAAATTTCTTACCTTCGTATCGGTTGATTTATAGATACGGTCCAGGAGAGATTTTTAACTTATTTAATTTGGAATTAATTAACCAAAGGTTATTCGACGAAAAGTAACCACTGTAGAATAATTTTGATCTTTGTTATAAAAAAAATCGCGATTACCAATCGAACCCGATCCACCAAATTTTCAAAAATATATCCCCCCCTCCGAATTCAATTTCTTAATGCAACCGATCAATTTTATTCGAACAGTTACAGTGCTCTGTGGACGATGCATCCGGGTGCGCACATTCGCACACGTATTTAGATATTCACGCAGCCACGCACACGGTGGGTAGACGACATCGGAGGGTAGCGTGCGCCGTTACCAGCCACCCCTTCTCCCCTTTTTCGCATTGTAATAGAATTGTCTCCATTATTAATGAGCCTAGACTCGGTTTCAGTTCGCTCTCTCTCTCTCTCTTTCTCTCTCGCATACGTACACACGTACACACGCTCGTATCATCTATATCCTCGTCGGTGCACACACGTTTCTGCGTACACAACAATACTGCGCTGGACACGCAGTTGTGTATCCATGCTGTTGACTTATTCACGTGTGGGAGAACCACCAACGACGAAACGGTAGGCGGAAGTTTCCTTTTGCTGTGACCAAGGAACGAGATACGTGAGCGTACATACATTGTGCATACAGTGTTGCGCAAAAATCTTAAACCACCTGTACTTGTATCGATCTTGAGATGTCGATTGAACTTTCTACAATATATATATATATATATGTATATACTCGCCTCACTCGTTAATCGTACATTTTCGTAAATTTTTCTCGCTCGTAGATTTTTTATAATAATCCTACGATGAGTAGAAAGTAATAAATAGAGAACGTTTCAAAGGAGCTCTGAGAAAATATTCGGAAAAATCATCGATAATATCGTAATAAAATTGGAATTTATCTTTCAGAGAGAAAAACTTTTGCCTCGTACTGTATACGAACACAACGCTCTCAACGCCGCTTTTCTTTTCGGCCCTCCCTCCCTCCCTCTCTCTCTCGCGAACCACTTTCCTCGCGTTAGCTTAAAAAATTGATCCCGTTTTCGCGTATTAAATACGTATATAGTACGTGTATATTTCGAGAACACCGCGTGTCCAGTACAACGTTAGTCGGTCGCGATCACGGTTGTACCTCACTTATTCAGATCTGGCACGGTTCAAAATACCGGAAACACGCTTTTTTTTTTTTTTTTTCGTTGAAAGATCTATACCGAAAATTTGGTTATACATTCGTAACGCAATATTTTTTTTTTTACCTCCTTACCTGTACTGTAGGTCAACATCGGCACGTACCGCGCGTACGTACACGTTGTGCATAATGTACAGGGGCGCGCTTAAAATTTATAAATATGAAAGTCATGGCGGTGTCGTTTCGGTAACGTCGTGTCCAGAACGGTGTTCATTTATTCACACGCGGAAGAAGTTTCAACCTTGAAGTGGCAGATGGAAACGTAGCGACCTAAACGTGGGTGTGGACTGTCTACGACCGTGCTATGCATAATTTTGATCTCGAAGCCGCTCGCTCCGCAGACCGTCCGTTGAATGCTCGATATAGCTCGTTTTAAAAAGGGACACTGTCGAGTCTCTTTCCCAAACTTTCTTCCCCCTGTCAAAAAAGTTCGTATTTGCACGCTTCCGCGTTGAGTAATTTGAGAGATTAAGAACGGTGTTCATCCATGTTCGTCGAGTATTTTCGAATAATTATTTACGCGGGTAATAATTCATCGATCGATAACTCGAAGAACTCGAATAATATTCCGGGAAAAAAATGTTTAAATAATTCGAGAGAAAACTTGTGAAGAAGAAAAAAAGAAAAGAAACGCAAAAGTCATAAGAGATCATTCTTTTTACCGCCTCCTCTCTTTACCGTATATTATCAAAGGTTTTAATATAATAATTTCCCAGAAACGGTTGTTTCCCCGCGTTTACACCAAAGATACCATTAACGTGGCTGCGTGAAATAGCTCTAGGTTGTAAGTAAGCGTTGTAGAACGAGAACTCTCCCGTGGCCTCGTTCTAAAAAAGCGTCACGTATAGTTTACCAGCGCAACGATCATCTTTTCATACCTTATGCCCGCACGATGCTAATATAGCATCGCGGACGAGTTAGTGCGGTGAATGGTAGGTAGTTAAAGAGCCGTGGAAAGGGCTAGCTAGCATCGGCCTGTTCGTTGTTTCGAGGGGACTCGGCGCGTTGGCGGTCTGCCTGCACTTCCCCAGGTTACAAAAGAACTGGACGAGGCGAGGAAGGCGAAGGTGGGTAGGGCAGGGCGGGAGGGGGGGGGGAAAGAGAGAAATATAGATTACCCCTGTAGAGACCATAATTGTCTTTAATATCACGGATTCTCTGTCGGACATAATCAAAGATCGACCGACATACCTTGGCGGCTCTTTTTCCTCCTCCTCCTCCTTTCTTTCCACGGATGGAACCAGCAGACCCGTCGAGTGTGTGCACTCGTATAGACGAATACTATTACGGATACTATTACGCGTTTGTGTGCGAGTACTTTCTTTCTCGCTGTGGATCTCGAGGAATCGAACGGAAGCGGAATAGAGCGTGTACCTGGTTGCACCTGTACCCGCCGAGCCGGAACAATCGAAGTCGAGACGATAATGAGAACGACGAACCGGCTTCCCCTTCGTCGTAATTTCTTCTTTTTTTTCTTTCCTTCTTTTCTTTCCTTCCTTCCTTCCTTCCTTCGTTCCATCTTGCTCCTTCTTGAACGACGCCCGTTCTTCGCGCAACAGAGAGAGAGAGAGAGAGAGAGAGAGGGCTTCGCCCCCATCGACGGATATAAAGATGTCCTTTTCATAAGGACACCGAGGCGAAAGGAGCGAGGCGAAAAGCGTAGCCTTTCCCTCTACACACATCTCTCCGCACACACACGCGGCCAACAATGGTCGTCCGTGTTTCTCGCATGCAGTGACGTAACCAGGGACAGTTTTGACCGTTCGATACGTTCGGTATCTTGATTTCCGAGAGAGTTGGATAACGTCTGACCCGATCGTTCGGTGTTTGGACAGCGAATTGGAGACTATCGTCCAACCAGTCTGTTTGAAAATGTCTTATTGATACAGAACGATCGAGAAGCGTATAATGAAATTTAGTGACTGTAATTTTTTTTTAATATACCTTCTTCCCTAATCGCGAGAAATTATTTCTCCTTCATTTTCCCCGACAATAGAACTTTAACGAAGCAAGGTTTCCGCTACAGAAATTATTATCATATTAATTTTAATATAATATATCTTCTATATCTATTCTTACAAGGATCAGAAAAATTCAAACTCGTCCCTTCCAAAATTCTGTTCCAATCACCTCGTCTTACTTCCAAAATCCGAAATCCCGTTCCAACCACCTCGAGAATCCATGCAGCCGAAAGTGAAACCGAAAGACACCCGAAAATTCGCGAGCTTGTTACACCACTGCGTACGTATGTACGCTCGGCGACGCAGTGTGCGTGGGCGTGTGTGTGCGTAGAAAGCACCGCACAAAACCCTCATCCTCCGTCCCATGAGGTTAGATCCTAGCCACTTCTATGACCCGCCACCACCACCACCACCACCACCACCACCACCACCACCATCGCGGTAGTAGAGTAGTAGTAGATATTGGAATAGAGAAAGAAGGAGAAGGACGGAAAGAGGAGGAAGAGAAAAAGAGAAAGACGGGTTTGGAAGGAGAGGAGGAGGAAATCGCGAGGAGGAGTGAGGGGAGAGAGAAAAGAGAAAGAAAGATGGAAAGCCTTTCTCTTCCCTCTTCTCCTTCGTCTCCTTCGCCGCCACCCTCTCACGGCCTTTTCCAACCTCTCTTCTTCCCGCTACCGTCCTACTACGCCATCGTCGGCCTCACCGCCGAGCAGCTTTGAGCTTCCAGCTTTTTGCGGGGGTTCAACCACCTCGCGTCGGAGCGACGCACGCAGAGGCCTCGTCGGCTCTCACGCAACCCTGCCGAAACGGTACCTAACGTGGCCCGCCGTCTCGTACCGCCGCCCCCATAACCCCCCCCTCCTCTCCCCGCCCCGACCATGCCATTTCAGCCCTTTTCCGTCTCTCTCCCCTCTCCCCGCAGCCGCCGCTCTTTCTCTTCGAGTCGACGATACGACGACGCGCGGTCGGCACGAAAGACGTTACGAGTGGGCTGCATCGACCACCACGCGAGAAAATTGCACGGTTGTGTTTTAAACGTTACGGAACGGAGAGGGGGGAGGGGGGCACGGGTGTTGAAAAACGATCCGCGTCTTCGTACGATCCGAATCGTAACATGGAGAGACATTGGGAGACATGTTCGAGAGACGAGAAAAGGGGATAGAAGGAAGGATAAGATGGAGAAAGAAAGATGTAACGAGAGAGATATCCTTTGTGGAACGATAGTTTGAATATTGGCTTGTAACCGATATGTCATTTTTAAAACTCGATTGAAATATAGCGTGAAGAAATACGAAATTCTTCGAAATTATTCGTTAAATCGCGGATATGTTTTTGATCATCGGATAATCTTCGCTAAGAATCTTCAAGTTCGTCGAAACCAGCGTAGAAATAACGTATCTTCCATCGATCGACGAATGAACTGGCCGAGCAAACCTATCGCGAACGATCCTCCAAGCGAGAGGACAAATAAACTATTCCTGGATAATAAATTTTTTCGAAACGAAATGAGCGAGAAAGGAAAAAGAGAAAGAAGAAAAGGAATAGAAAAATGCAAGAAAAAAGGAACAAAGGGAGCGCGACAGCTTGTTAGGAAAAATTGTGTTGCAGATGGATCAGCATCACGGCGGATCATTAACGGGCGTTCATACATAAAGTTTGTTTTGGTGGAAGGCCGATGGAGCGGAGGCCGAAGGTGATGGAATCGACACGAAATGAGGGATAATGTGGATCAACCGCGGAGTTCGGGGAAGGGACGTGTGTGTGCACGGTGCAAACCGGATATGTACACGTGCGTCGCTCCGCTTTCACGGAGGAGGGAAGGAGGGTTGCGGGGTGAAAGAGGGAGAGGGGGAGGCAGACATGGTAGAGGGGGAGGGAGGGGGAGAGAGAGAGAGTAAACAGAATTTGCATGGAAACAGTGTGCCAGTGGGTCGCGTCGAGCTGTGGGTATTTAACGCTCTTCTCTCTTCCCCTCTTCCCTTTTCCCAACCACCTACGCTCTACCCCCATCTTCAACCGGTCCCTCGTACACCCTCTCTCTCTCTCTCTCTCCCTCCCTCCTCCTTTCACTCTCCTCGTCTCCCCATCTCTGTCCTTCTCCTCCAGTCGTTTCGTTTCTTTTCCCTCGCTCCCGTGTACCACTGGGAAACTGCTCTTTTTAAACAGTAGCATAATTCTTCCACGGCTGACGTGGTAAACGCATTACCACGGTCGCCGGCATTATGCATGTAAACGTGGCATTCACGGGGATGAATGGACGCGTGTCCGACTCTCTCATCTCCCCCTCCCCTCCTCACGCTCTCCTTTCCTCCGATGAGCGCTCGTAACGTAACCCTCTCTCTCTTTTTTTTTTCTTTTTCCTTTAAGAGTGCGTTTCAACGCACCGCGAGGGGAGGAAAGTTGGGTGAAGGGGAATAAGGAAAGTTTACACAGGAGTATAGTTGCTGGGAATACGTTCCTCCCAATGGTGGGAGGAGGCGTGGGGGCGTGGAATTGAGACAAATCGACGACGTGTGCCGGAGATTTCCACGCAAGAGAAAGAGAGAAACGTTCCAAGTTTGCAACATTAATGCCGTTTAAAACATCGTCTTGCGAGCGACGGGGCACGGGTCGTGTTATATCCAAGTGGGGAGGACGAGGGATGACACGCAATAGGCGGAGGCGTTTGCACAAGAGTGTAGTACTTTTCCAAATTTTTGAAAAAAAAGAACACGTGGAATTCGAGATCTTCGGAGGGTGTACGAATTTTCATAATTTCTCTCCCCTTGATTATTTACGATTTTGCAAGTGGATTGAAGAATGGATAATTAATTATGGACGATCGATGAATTGGTAAATTTATAAGAGGATGGTATATATTCGCAAATGGAAAAGAACACGAGCGAAAGGTGAAAAATCTCGCGAGGACGGATAAAGGGATTGGGCGAAATTACGTTGATAAAAGTAAGGGATGAACGGGACGGGGAAAGCTTTTGCAACGTAACAGCCGATTACAACGCCTAATAACCTTGCTACTTGACTGATATACACTACTTACTGCAGAGTGGAAAGTTGCGAGTTTGAAAGCTACTTTGACTATAGAGCGTGAGGGAAGGAGAGCAAGTGGCGCTAGGAGGAAGGGGTGTAACGAAGTTCCTTAACGAGGCTACCCATTTTGTCGACTTAACTTGATCGATAACTACGTGCCTACACCCTGCTTTTCAAGCACGAAGGCCGACACGTCGTCACGCGGATGCGAGCCGTGTATTCTCCTCTTCCGTTGCCGAACGACGGTCACGATAATCATTCATAAGGATGGCCAACCCCATACCGCTACTTTGATCGTAAGCTCGTTCGTTCGATTTCGTGATTTTAATCTCGTGTATGCAATTATGAATATTTACATATGATAATTGGCGTAGATAATTTGAATTAAGAAAATTTTAGTTCGTTGAATAAATAAATATATTAATGTACGTATACAAATATCGCGAGTGACAAAGCGAATTTGAAAGTTTTCGCATTTCGAGGCTTTTTTTCGAGATGTGACAACTATACACTTTCGTTTCAGGGGAGCAAGAGTGTGGAAGAAGTGGCGGTTAAGAGTTAACATGAACTAGAAATGAAGCGATCAACTGCACGTGTAATTTCTGGATTTTAAACGAGCATTTTGTGGTGGAAATATCCCTGTGGTTAACACAGGGGAGAGAAATTTTTCGTTTCGAGGAGTTAATGAGCAATAATAAGTTATAAAGTGCGTTGTTGTTTACATTTAAATAGATTTATCAGAATCTTATCGGGGAATGTCGAGTACAAGATAGGAACAACGGGGGTTGTGAATAAATGGTTGAACAGCGTACATTATCTTTAAAGGTATTAAAGTGCATGCAATCATTTACGGTGAGCGCATATCATTGCGTACACGCACCACGTCTAGCCTCGAGTCTAGACCTCTCTTTCCACTTTCCCGGCCAACCGTACCAGGTATTGTTAACGAGCAACGTCAAAAAGAAACAAGAAAAAAATTATGTGTAACATCAAAGCGGTCTTTTAATTCCTTCTTTTATTATTTTTTTATTTTTTTTTTCTTCTTTCTTTCTTCCTTTCCTTTTTTTTCTTCAAAGGAATCTACGCGGATGAACTTGGGCGGTTTTAAACTTGTGTACGCGACACGTAATTACGCAAATGATTTGCCTTTCACAATGCAACATTGCCGCCCGTCGGGGAACAAATCTCACGTTATTGTTACCCGAATCGCTTAAACTATCCTTCTATCCTGCGATCAATAATCAACCAATTAAGTTATAATTTATTTCGTATCACAACTTCAATATACTAGTTACGCGACGTAAATTTCTTTTTCGAACTAACCAACTAACCGCGTCGTAAAATTTAATTTAATCACGAATAACCGTCATTCGCGAGTGACGTAGTCCCATAGAATAAGTAAGACGGGAAAAAAAGTTAGAAACGTATCGTATCTCTATCCCGAGAGGCAGACGTACGTAAGTATACCCACGCGTGTACATACTTGGATACGTATATAGGGGAGGGAGGGGGAGAAAGAGAGAGAATCGTAGCGGCAGGAAATACCTGAACTTGGCGTGTTTCTCATGCTCGCACGAGAGGGTGTTGGTGCGTACACATCCATTCAGGCCGGATGCGTACACGCACTTAGCCTCGCCCTACTCCTCGCCCTCCCACCCCCGGTGGCACCATCCTGAAGAGCGTGTAGTCTCGACGGTAGTGGTGGTGGTGGTGGTGGTGGTGGTGGTGGTGGTGGTAGTGGTGGCAGCGACGGCGGCGGACACATCAATAATTACCCATGGCAGCGAAGGGATGGCAAGACGCGAAGGGAGGGAGGCGAGGGGTGGATGAAGCTAGAGGGAATCGCGCGAGGGGTGGGAGGGGGTAGGATGGTGGAGGAAGAAGAGGAGGTGGAGGAGGAGGAAAGAGGAGTCTCGGGTCAACCGGGGTCAAGTCGCGCTACCAGACGCAACCCGCTCTCCCACCCACCCTCCTACCCTCCATCCCTCTCATCCAGACGACCCTGCCAACCCCCTGTCCTTCTCCTCCTCCTCATCCTCTTCCTTTTCCACGTCCTATCCAAACCTCTGCCCACTTCTACTACCTTCGCCTCCTTCCCTAGCCGCGGGGGGTGGCGGTGGTCACCCATCCGGCCAACCTTTCACGCACACACGCCGCGGTGCGTCCCCATCCTCCTCCTCCTCCACGCTCCCGCGACTTATCGCCCGCTTCCACCCCTCCCTCCTCCTTTTCGGCGGTGGTCAGCGCCGATTTATTTCGAGCCGATCGCTCGAATAAGTCGCTTAGTTATTGATTCACGCCGCGTGAACCGGTCCGTGGTTTCGATCGTGGTTTGCATTTAGGGGGAGCGTTTGGAGATCGGGGGTGAGAAGGTAAGAAGGAATCTCGATGCGGAGGAAACAGAGAGAATAAGCGATGTAATAATCTGTAGCGATTTTCGGTGATGTTGTTTCTTCGAGGAAAAATTTGCTCGACGATTTTATTCGCGTATCTTTAATATACGAGGAGAAAAATATAATTCTTCTTCTTTGCTCAACGTTATTTTGATCGTTACAATTACCCAAGTAATCGTATTTTCTCGGGAAACGGTTAACGGCATTAATTGTTTCCAAGACGTGGGGAGTGTCGCAGTTCGAAACGAGTTTTCCAACCGCTTTTGATTTTTATCGGATTCCTCGTTCCCTATTCACCCGTTCTTTATATCGCGGTTAACCCACTCGCTACGACTTCTTACATGCGCACCTATGCATATATGACAAACGGCCGCCGATCCCATTTCGCCAGTTTTTTCCCGCATTACCCACGATATTTCATACCGACTGTATTATCCTGCAAACAATATTTATCGTTTAAACGAGGTATATCGAGCGCGTAAAACAGATTTAATTATAAACGAATGGACGCGTTCGTTTCCTTTCCATAACCCTCGACACCGCGCACTATACACAGTCAAGCACACACTTTCCAACATTCTCAACTTCCCTCCTCAAACTTTGCCCAAACCCTATCGAGAATGTTTTCAATTTTCTTCGGGACACCGCATTTGTTTATATTCCTCCTCCTCGCCGACTTTTGTGCCCGGGTTTTACGAGGTCCGAATCTCCGTCCGTCTCCCGTCCGCGGGATGTGTTATCCCTCCCCTCCTCCCTTCCCTCCACAAAAGGGAAAAACCGGTGGGTTAGCTCGATCCCGAGGGTTTCGCGCACGCACCATGGATACCACGCGGCCGCCGCCAAGCAAACCCGCAACTTTGCTCGCGCGGCACGTTGTCCGTAAACGGAATTTTCTTGAAGCTTTCGCGAAGCTCCGGGAAACGGACGCAACAACACGTATACACCGTGCCGAGTGCGGTTATATATACGGTTGCGCAAGCCAAGAAATAAAACGCGCCACGTTTCTCGCTTTTTATCGTTCGTCCACTATGGCCGTTCGAGCGTGTCCAGAATTCAGTCCCCGAATCGTAAGTCCTCGGCAAGTGTCGGGAATCGAGGATCGAGCGAGTCTACCCTTTCGCTCGAATTATTATCCCTTTTATATATATATATATATATCTCACATTTTTCTTCGTGTCCTCTCGTGAACAATAATTTTTCAAGACAAATTATCTTTATATGCATATCTTTATCATCAAACGATTCATTTTTCATATTACAAGATATATATACGAAATAAAATAAACAATTATTCTATACAGTATACGGTATGCGGTATTATCCCAATGTATACAAAAGTCGTCGAAATATATATATTTATATATATATACACACGAGTTAATCTTTCGTCGCGCCTTTGATACGCACAAAGCAAAACAAACAATTATTCTACGCGATGTATATTTGGATATATACAAGAGTCGTCGTCAAATCGTGTCGAACCGTCGAACGCGTCTGTCGATATTATTTTCCACTCGTCTCGGGAGGATCGCAGTGCAGAGTCTCTGGTCAATTACTGTCCGTATCGTTTCGGTAGCGGTGGAGAGGGGATGGAGTGGGGGGTTAGCGGAAGAGAGAGATGATATAATTACAATAATTAATCCAGAGTGGCGGAGCCTTTGTCAGGCTGTCGCAAGAGGTCGAATTCTGTCGACAAACGCGGCTCATCCTCGGCCAGGCCCCACGGCTTTCTCTCCTTCCGCCTGTCAACCCCTCCTTGGGGACACGGTGCACGCACGACGCCGAATATCCGTCTGGCTGGCCAACTTTACTACCCAGGAGCCGGGGGAGGAGGAAGAGGAGGAGGAGGTTGCGGCGAGGGTTTGAACAGGGAGGGAGGGACAAACCCCCGAACCGGAGTTCGTTCACACCGGCCCTGTCAGACTCGTAGGGCTCGAACAGGGAACGATAATATTCGGGGATCGAGCGTAAAACTTTGCCCCGGGAAAAGAGGATAATTGGCCCCTCGGAAATTCTCCTTCGCCGACGATGTCTTTCGTGTCTTCGACATTCTCGTTATTGTCGTCATCCCTCCCTGGGATTATCGTTCTCTCTTTTTTTCTCCTTTTTCACGTTTGATTCTAATAAGAATCGAGACGTTGATTGAACGAGAGAAAAATCTTTTGAGGTCGAGGTTGACAGATCGAGAACCTCTCGAAGAGTTTTCGTTCGATCCAATTTTGGATGGAGAGAGATAAATTTGGATCGTATTATTTTTGGACACGTAACGTGATCGGGTTACGTTAAATTTTTGGATCTCTCGAGAATAATTCGAGAAATTGTTTTTTTATTTTTTTTTTTTTATTCACTCGAGGAATATTCTTGATCTTCTCGGTTAATTTTCGTTCTGTCATGCTTACGACGGAATATTTCCCTGAATGCTTAGACCTTCGCGGAATTCTTTCGCTTTATATCTGTCCCCGGATCTTTTATTAGTGCACAAGGTGTCGCTATCAGATTCTACACGAGGCGCATGCAAATCCCTTTCACACTATATTTTTAAAAGCGGCATGCGCGAAATAATGGTTTTGGCATTAATGCTTTGATGTTCATCAGGGGGTTGCGCCTTAATAAATCACCGTATGCAACTGCCGATTTTGTACCAGTCACGCAGATTTTTGCCAATGCATTCATTTATCCACACGTAACACACAAAGTAATCTCGAAAACGTCAAATATCTTGTCGTTTTATGGAAAAATATGTTCTCGAAGTCGGCCTGATAATCTTTTTCTCGTTTCGCTTTGTTCGCATCGCTTTCGACATAATTTTCTTGGAAAATAGAAGAAGAAGAAATTAATTTACGAATTAATTTCTTTTTCTTTTAATTTTTAATACGACTTCAAAAATATTTTAATTCGACGCAATAAATATATCCCAGCTTATCTCAATGAACTTTGAACAAAAAAAAAAGAAAAAATTGTTCACTCGTATCTCGAAAAAATATCTGCTTAAACTTAATGAATATTTCATTATAACATTATATATACCTTTGAAAGATCTTTGACTACTTTATACTTTTATTTTCCCCCGCTTTTATAATTTACAATCTATAATTTAAATACAAAAATTATATATAATTATATATAAAACGTCTCTCTTTTTTTAAATTATGATTACGAATTGCGTTTGCGTACAATCGAAACCAATTACTCATTTTCAGGAAAACGAGACGAGATTCCCTCATCGTTCCTCAACGATCGATCCTACCCTTAAAAATTCTCTTCGTCGAAAATAATCTCTCTCTAAGAAAAAAAAAAAAAAAAAAAGAAACGACAAAATTATCTTCGATGCATCGCGAGAGATGAAGAAAGAAGAGAGGTGTATTTCCAAAAAGAGAGAAGAAGAAATTTCGAAGCGAAATTAATAATCACGCGGCTGCGCCTCCTTTGTAAGATCCTCTCTTAATCCAAACGGGCTCGTCTTCTTGGCCAAGAATTCGTTAATTTACGTCTTTGTCCGTTTGGCGAGAGAGGCGGCCGTAATGCCTCGACAAGTGAAGCGTGAGGAGGAAGAAGCGAAGAAGAGAAGGAGATGAAGCAAAAGGGGTGGATTGCCGGTCGGTTTGGGAACACGGAACGGGGGTGGAGGTTGAAGGGATGGCGACGGGTCGTTGCCCGAAAACGCGGCTCTGTTATTGTCCCCCTACTCCCCTTTTCCGTTGCCCCTAACTCCGACTTCGATACACGCACACACCGACACACGCATACGCGGCCAAGAATCCCACCCACACACACACGCGCGCGCACACACACACACCCCCCCCCCTCCCACCGGCACACCAAGCTGGAACGAATTTATGCACGCACGCAACGCCGCGTATTCACGATCGCACACGCGAGAACAGACGTATGCACGTTTTGTCCGATGCAGTGACACGCACACGTAATATGCACACGCAGTGCTCGAGAGTCGTTTCGACGTTACCATTCGGTTGACAACGAATGGATGGAATACCTGGTTAAGGGTCCGTTCGATTATGCGCCCCGTTAAATCCGTCCTCTTCCGAATCTTCGCTCCGGATTGGCCACGATTGGTAAGGTGTTGTTATAATTGTAATACGATAGTTTTTTTTTTTTTTTTTTTGGTTCTCGTTGAAAATTTTGTAATATTTTGTGCATCTAGATTTCTTTTTTTTTTTCTTCGCTTTTAAGAGAGTTTTTAATATATTCAAGGGATCATACGTCGTGCGGAGAATTGTAGATATATATATATAGAACGAACGGAAGATTGAATTCGAATGGCGTGCATCTCACAAATAGGAATAGAATTCATTTGCTTCGATTCACTTAGCATCAATTCTCGCCGCGATATCAACATATCATTCCTAAATTAAATAGGAAAAAAAAAAACTAACCTCTAAAATATATTAACGAACAAGATTCGACCGAATAAGTTCGCTTCCGCTCGAAGCTTTCGCTTGAGATTCGCTTCCGCCAAAGGGACAAGAAAATCCCGAAATCACGGATCCCCTCGAAATCCCATAAACTCCTGTAAACTCGAGAAAAAGAGAAAAAAGGAAAAAAAAAAGAAAGGCGATTCGTTGAGCAACATTTCCATCGTGGAGATAAGATAGGTGGCCGGGTCCGGGTTTTTGGAATAAGATTGAACGTGGCGTTGTTGGGAGGGGGTTAAAACGGCGAACAAAAGGGGACAGTGTTGGTCGCGATAAGGTAGACAAGACGCAACGGTCCGCGTGGCCGAGGGGGGAGGAGAGGTTGAAGTGGCGCGCTCGGGTTAGAACGGGGCGGACACGTGGATTTGTCGACGAGCGCAAACCACTGACGGAGCGGAGTTACGAGTCGACGTCTCTCAGCCCGATGCAGTCGGTAATGCAGCACTTTGCATTGTTGGCGGGTAGCAAGCGGCAACGTTTACTACCGTCGACGTGTCAATCCGTCCCGGGGTTTTACGAGCGCTGCGTAAATTCCACGGCCTTGCTACGGGCGTCGTAGTCGCGGACGACCAACATTGGCTCTCGTGCATCGTCAACGACAACAAATGCATTAGACTTTATGGCGGCTGCCTCGTTAACTCTACCCATCCCGTCCCCTCCCAGCCCCGTCCCTCCGCCACCAGACTCTGAAAATGTCCAGACTTCAGCTAGACGTGCCTCCGCTCTCTTGCATCTGGATCCGATCGCGCGCATCCGTCGTTTTAGATTCCTCCCTAACTCGTATGTGTGTGTGTGCGTGTGTGGCTTTCCATCGCAGACGGAAAACCACCTTTTGGCCAGAAAGGGCAAAAGTACGTACAGTTGCCACCAAAAATGTCCGGGCAATGGTATATTTTATTAGAGACAAAGATTGAGATTAATTTTTATTTCTTTCAACGAAAATAAATTTTTTTTTACTTTATAACGTAAATGGAACGTTATAGAGGTATTGTATTAATTTAAACGCGAGAGAAAAAATATATTTTAAATTACGTCGCACTTTTAAGAGCAAAGTAAATGCACGTATATATATACGAGTGTGAATATATTTAGATGAGAAATATAAAGTTTTCCTCGACTTCGACTCAGTTTGTTCCATCGTCTTGGATCTATCGTAACCAATTTTCGAGCGGATCAGCTGCTTTGCCGCGTGACGAGATTTCGGTTGACTTTAACCGACTTCGGGGGCCGACCGCGTGGAAACGCGTGCCACGATTTTAACGATACGAAGTCGCGCGCGTGTTAATCAACGTCAATAAGGGATCGTGGCGCGGAGAGATTCACGGGCGGAGAACACTTTTGGAGAACGGCGCTCCAGGAGGAAATGTACGGTTATGTTTGGAAAGAGGGTAACGATGAGCGACGTTGATTTTATTAGTATCCTCGGAACGAGGATATCTTTCGATTGATTCGTTCCTCTGTTGATGAATCGATTAAATGCCTCGCAAGAATTTTGGATTCATTGTACTACTAGGATTCGTCCCCGATTCCTGGTGAATATTTAACACGCAGAAGTTAGTTGGAATTGTCTCGTAAAGAAATTCAACGGGGATTATCGTTCGTGTGTGTTCGAAATAGCGTCATTATTGGATTCAATGAAGTTAAAAGTAAGAAATAGATGGAAATTTTAGATTTATTTATCGGATGATTTTCTTTCACCGGTAACACAGATAAATTAAGTTTTCGATTAAAGTTTTGATGAGATTTAACGGTTCATTAATCAGACAACTTGTCGAATAATAATTTAGATACACAATTTTCTTTTATGTATACACGATGTACAGAGATAAAAATTATGTATCTAAATTATCACGATAATTTGTCAACACAATTAAAATTATTGTCAGAACAGATATTAGCTTTTATTGATTTTTGCCGATCCCAAAATTGATGTGTCTTCCGCGAAATTCCATCGTTAAAATGTCAAAGGAATTGCACAGTTTCTAAAATAAGTAATTATGCTGTTCATATATTCACAAATTACCACGACAATTCAATATCTTAATTCGAGCATCGATTATATTTTTAGAAACCACTTATTTTATTCAACGTATTTTCCTTTCACATTAATAAACGAACGGCGATCCGTGATCTCAATTTGGAATCGACAGATTAGAATATAGAATATCTTCGTGACGAGTCGTTCATTAAAATTTTATTAAAATAAGAAATAGAGACGTGGAAAAGTGAATCGGGTTTGCCTATGCGTCTCGTTCGAGTCAAAAATGTACGGACAGCCGTGTTCACGAAGAGCAGGTGCATTATTATGCAAAAGATATCCGGTGTGACTACGAGATATCATCGCTTCGATCGTTATTACTTGTACGTGATACACGTGTTTGATGATCATGAATTATTATTACATAAACATAATTTTAAAAATGATATTAATTATCGGTAAAACATCCTTTAAAAACAAGACGTATATCTTCCCAGATTCCATTACAACGAATCTTCACTCACGCGTTAACACACATTCCTACAATTCTACAAACATTCATTATCTTATCACTTATTAATCAAAACATTATTCTCCGTTTTTCAACGATTTCACTCTAGCTAGGTTAAACTCTAATTGGCACGTTTAAGGTTACGTACACGAAACGTAGAAAAACGATGGTGGCGCCACAGCCGATACCAGCGTCGGCCGGGTCGTAGGTGAAAAAAGTCGGAGGAAGGTTTCCGTCGCGTCCGGAAATTGTTCGACTCTCACAAAGTGGCGGAAGCCGGCGGAAAAACTCGGTGGGACGGGAGGCGGGCGCGGGGAGAACAAGCCTGTGATTAGGCGGGAAGAAAAATGCAGCTGACATTAATAGACCCTCTCTTTAAGGAGTCTCGAGGTAACCGTCTCGTCTCTTTACGTTTTTTCCTCGCCTTCCTGCCTCCTAACAAATGGCCGGCCGCCATTTCCCTCTCGATCGATAGATTATTGTCCCTCGGCTTCCCTTCTCAAAATCCTCGCCGTTCACTTATCACTTCCACTCCGGGCCCGGGAAAACGTTGAGAAATGATCGCGCGCCGTTGAATTATTGCGCGGTATCGGGTTCCCGCCGGAACTTTGTCCCGAAATTGTCTCCTTTTATTCCGCCAAGTTTTTCCAAGTTTTCCGATGGATTTGAGAAACGATCCAAAGGTTATATATGTACCTTGTTCCTTTTAAGTAAATTTATTTGTAAGAAAATTCAATCACGAAGGGAAATCGATCCCCGATTTTTCGTTAGAAAATTAACGTATAAACGAAACCAGATCGTGTATCTTCGATTTCTTGCGTATCACGTTTTCATGCAACTTGAAATACTTAATTGCAAGTGTTTTCTTCGCTCGTGCGGTTGATAACGGAAGGGAAAATTAGAGATGAGCGATATTCAGGGTTGAGGTTATCCTAGCCTACCAGTTAGGTTACGATTCCTCGGCGTTATGGCTCGGGGTTGTCGACCCCGAGGTCTCATGGTATGCTTTTCTCCAAGTTCATCGAGTTGGCTCGACTTGTTTACAGTCTTCCAGGCATCGCACGCAAATTACAGTCAATTAGAGACTCACTCCCTCTCCTCATATTCTCCCCATCATAAGTCCTTATACATCGAGCCTCGAATATCGTGTATCGCGCGTTTTTTTACGACTGATGTGTAGATTATCGATGATCGCCAAGGGCGTGTATCGATATATTGGACGGATCATAAATTAACCTGTAGGCGGTTGTAACATTTATGATGCCCTATAAAATATCGCGAGTTGTGAAAAATAAAAATAGAATCCTTGTCTCGAGAGCAGAGAGAGAAAGAATATTTGAAAAAATATTATTTAAACTACCAATTTATTTAAAAATCATTTCATTTATTACCTGTTGATAACGCTATTTACACGGCGATAAAGAAATAATAACGCGTGGATGTAATAAGTAAATTGATTCTGAAAACAGTGTTGTACACTTGATCGATGAATTTGATGGAATATCGACCGTTCAACAGTTATATTATATTCCCTTCGTGTGAACGAATGAGCAAACAGGAAGAATTCGATTCGCCTTCTAGCGTTACATTTTACTTACTTACACTTGTACATTGCATAAATAATCAAACGAGGATCGTGTTCAAAGCGTTATATCATCGTACGTTGCGTTTCCCGCATACTTTACTTACAGTCATCATCTCAACCCTTCCCTTACGTTTCGCTCTTACCCCGAACGAAACAGTAATAACTCGCAGCGATTCGCACAATTTCTCGAAACGAAACGAAACGAAATTTTCATCAACGTAAAAGATATCCGACGAATACTCGCGTTTCTCGTTTCATATCTGGGCAGAAAATCGGGGCAAATCAGACGTTTATTCATTCCTCCAAGGCCCCATTCCCATCCAGCTTACATTACTCTTACGCTACACTGTAAAAGTGTACAGCACACACGCGGCTGTCGCATCGACATCGAAATATTACAGATCCGTATCTGATCGCGCTGCACGCTTCCTTCGGATTAAAAATACCCGTTGCAGAAATTACGTTGTCAATTAAACGAGCCGTGGTATCTTTCGATATCGGAGGAAGGGAAACAAGAAGAGGAAGAAAGAAAGAAAGAAGGAAGAATAAGAAAAAAACGAGGCAACCTTTTCTCTGGCCCGCTCACTGGATGGACACACGAATATACCTGAGGGCTGCGTAGCGAGCACATATTTGCACGGAGCAACTCACGTCCGTGTATTTCTTCGCAACCAACCACGTACCTACTACGTAGCTGTACTTACGTACAACGTGTGAGATAAGATAGCCTGTGGTACCAGCGCTCGTTGAGGGGGTGGAAGGAGGGAGGCTATATAATTGCAGAGGGCAAATGGAGAGAGAAATACACACGGGGTACGCGTGTGTATCCTACACGCTTGTATCCTACCACCACCACCACGTGTGTACGCGCGGGGAGGGGAGGGATTGGGTGTCCAGGTGTGGGTGCGCGTGTACATGTGTTTGCGAGGGCGAAAGAAAGATGCGCTCGAGATGTTCTCGCCAGGTCAGCGCGGGGTCACGCTTGGAATCCAGAGCAAACTATCCCCTCCTTCGTTTTCCCTCCCATTCCCTCCTTTCCTCTAAGTTCCTCTTGTTTGACCGCTTGCTTGCCTACCTACCTACCTACCTACCTACCTTCCTATCCACCTACCTGCTCGTCCTCCTCGTCCTTTCCTTCGTCTTCTTCTTCTTCCTCCTCCTCCTCTTTTTCTTCTTCTACTACGCTTCGTCTTTGCCTCTCGTGATCTTCTTTTTCCTCCGATGCCAAGTAAGAAGCCTATATACACCGTCAGTTGTTCGTGTAACCCTTCACCTTCCCTCCCCCTCTCATGTACATCCCGCTCTATCGAGAAGGATCGGGCAAAACGCGTCTCTTTCTCAAACTCCTCAACGTCTTCCCCTGCCGTGTCATTGCGATCTTCGAGGAAAACGAGGAAAATCGTTTCCTCGGATGTGAATCGAGAAGAGGATGACGATCGTTTCACGGGTAAATAGTATCCGATTTCCGCGATTTCGCATCGTGGACTCGATACGCTCGATTTGTCTTTCCGAGATTCGGTAAAAGGTGAGAATATTACATTTATCATTTAGAGAGAACGAATTAAATATCGTTTCGATTCGAGAAAATTATTCTTTTCAAGAATTCAAGTTTAGGGTATATTTTGAACAGAGTTTTAAAAAGATTTAAAAATTTTTAAATTCTCGGGTATCAGTCAAACTATTTTGCAAACCTCTCCTCCTGCATCCGTGAGAATATCGGATGGATGCGAGACTTAACAAGCGCCATGGGAAAAGGCGAAAGCCCATCCCGGGTACGTGCGTCGGCAGTTAGTTTCGCGCGCATACGTAATCAGAATTTGCGTGTAGAATCTCGACTTTTGTGTCGTTGGAAGAGGGTACACGGGATACGCGCTTAAAAGGTGGCACGTTGAGCCGCGCTCACGTGCTGTCGCTTATAAGGCAAATCGCTTCGTCGGCGGCACGAACTTCCCTTTAAAGGGCGATGCAATTCCTTCGGCCGCGCCACCGGCCAACTAACTATCCCTTTCCTCGTCGATTCGACGATAATCACCGCGCCAGTTCGTTCGTGGGACTGTCGACAGAGTTCCAGAGATTTTTCTCCAAATTTCTCTCCAAAGGAAATATCTTTCCCCGCTTTCGTTTCGAAGAAAAAAAATAATCCAAATCATTGTACTCGAGAAAAAAGAAGAAATATAAAATCGAGAGTAACATTTTTCGGATTAAATCTGGGTATTGAAAATTGAAAGGATATTTTTTATCGGTTAAATCTAAAATCGATGGTAAAACTGAGAAACGATTGAGAGATTGGAGAAGAAATCTTGTCCAGTAGAAATAAGCGTAGCTTTCGTCGTTCGCGAAGAAAAACACGAAAAACCTTGGAAATAAATCTCCGATGATAATGGCTTGTATACGTCGCGATTTGCATAATAAATGTTTCGTAATAATCGAATCCTCGTCACATCGGCCCCCAATCTCCTCGATAGTCGCGCACGAACGTTCGCCTCGTTACGCATCGAGCACGCCAATTACAAACACAATTATGCGCAAGGGGTGCGAGCACGAGCTACGTGTTCGCGGATCAAATTCACTCATCACTGGCACACCGTATATACCGTATATACAAATGCAATATACCCCTAGTGTAAACAGTTAACGCACACGTACACACACACATATACGTATGCATCGTTTAGATACTTAGTTTCACGACCCTCTCTCTCTCTCTTTCTCTCTCGTTCCATTCGATTCCTCCTTGATTCCTTTTTTTTTCTCTCATCTAAAAGAATCAGTCGGAAAGTAAACGCTAAACGATAAATACACACTCTTCACGCGATGAAAACCCGGTGGACGGACTCCTATCTTCTCGTCATCGTTTCAATCGATACCACCCACGTTCCTCGTTAATTTTCATCTTTCATCCCCCCTCCCTCCTCCGAAGAAGAACATCCACTGAAAGTGCAGTAACAGCTCCGTCAAAAAAGCAATATCCGGCGAGCACCGAGCCGTTAATTATGCCGTCGCCCGTGTCGCGAGGCGGGCGAGGGAGGAGGGGGAGGGAGATCCTCGCATACGCGTATGAAGTATTTCCATTTCCATGATTGGACCGGCGAGGAATTGGCGGCCGCCGCGCGTATACCGCCGCGACAGATGGAGATTCGTGATTCCGCGCGTGTGTGTGTGTGTGGGGCACACAGAGGGGAGGGAGGGGGTCACGAAGGAAAGAGAAAAGCCAGATCCAGTGGTCGAGCGGTGGAACAGAGAGAGAGAGAGTGAGACGATCTCTCTCTTTTTCTCTCCAGCCGTATATATCTCTCTCTCACTCTCCCTGTGGCAGTCACAGGATGGGAGGTCGCCGCGTGTTAGGGACGCGCCGCGTGTCAATTAAGTGGCTCTGACCGGTGAGATACGGGAACTCCTTTCCATACGGATATGCATACGCTGTACTCTCGCTTCGAATCCGCTTCGGTTATCGTTTACACGTACGCGAGGCCGCACAGGGGAGGGCGTTCCAACAATGCGCGCTACGGGACTGATGCTTGACAGGGCGGATATACCGTTGATTTGTTTCGCTTTGGAAAAAAGGGACCACCTAGCGGTTGCCTTCCTCGTCGACCGAGAGGAATCGTGACTTTGGAAGAAAGGTTTTCGAAGGGGAAGGAAGTAATCGGATTCGAAGGGGTTGTGTAAGTTGTAGGTTGATCGCGAATGTTTGTAGAAATGTTAGAAATGTTAGAATTGTTCGATGATTGTTCAATGTGTTCCATCCGATTTGTGATGGAATTCAATTTTTCGAACGATGCTTTTGGCATTTTGATTTGAGATAATGCGTTCTTCCATTCTTTTTTGAAATAATGAAAGATAATTCTTCGAAGTTATATATTGAATGGAGAGAAAGAGGAAAGGACGATACATTTCCTCTTTAAAATAGGTTTTTAGAGACTTAAAGTTACTATAAGGAATGAGGTAGGAAAGAGGAGAATCGTGGAATACTCGACTGGTTCTACATATATATAGATGATCCTCCGGTAGATTTATCGGCAAAGTTGTATTGTAGAAATATTTGGTTTTAAAGTGAAGATTCTATTTGAATTGATGTTCGAAAGGATGATTGGAAAGTTTCACAGACACACGTACATTATCCTAAACCGAATATATTAAACCGAATTTAACTCGATAATTTATCCAAATATACATTTCCACGGAAATGAAAAATTATATCGAGTACAATTTGTCCTTACGCGTTATCGAACGATTCGAAATTTAAATTTTCATCACTGATTTATTCCCTCTGCGTAAAGGAGAAGCGGAGGGACAAAGGTTCCCGTGGAAGTGTTACCGATACAGAGAAATAACGAGATACTCGGGGACTCGGAAGTTGGAAACTTTTGACAAGTTCACGGTATCTTTGATAAAAACATTCTCTTATTCCGTTTAATGGAATAAACGAAACTCGAAAATCGCTCGAGGAGCAGCAGCAGTTTCCTCTCCGACAACCACTTATCTCTTAAGTACGTATAATCTGCAGGGCCGACGCAACTTATAAAGTTAAATGTACGTATACATTTTGCGTAAATAGCCCCACTCATTTTCATCCTTGTTTCATCCTTCCCTCCCGGGGATCCCATCGCGGATCCCATCTTCCTCCCTCCACCTTTCTTATTTCACCTTCTTCGTCCCCTTTTGTATTTCTTCTCTTTTTCGCCTCTTCTCCTTCTTCCCTCGTCGTCTATATCCGTGGCGGGAGCGCGTGACACGAGACCTCGTTATGATGACCCCAGCTGGAAATGTTTCACGAACGCCCTATCCGTCGCGATCAAGAACCGATCCCTGTTTGCCTTCGGTCTCAATGACGCAGCCATCGCTAAAGTATTATCCTTCCTCTTTTCTTTTCTCCGCCCTCACCTTTGACTCCCCCCCCTCCCCGGCATTATCCACGAGGATTCGTTTCGAGATAGACCGATAGAATCGGATTTCCATCATTTTTGTTGGGAAAAAGGTGGGAAAAAGTGTTTTTTGGTGAAGAAAATTTTGTTTTATTTTTAAACCGTTGAGAAATATATATATAGAGAGAGGAAAGTTATATATTTGAGTTGAAGTATTTTGATATTGTCGATTGAAAATTATCTGATTAGGTTCAAGGATGTGAACGTTTTCATAAAACACGACGATAAATTCACAAAATTTGAAAGTGGGAAGATTATTTATGAATATATATGCAACGGTGCAAGTGGTATGTAAATTTTTCGTGTTTCTTTAATCTTACTACACGCATTACGATCGTTTCGCTGGTAATAACGATAATTATCCACAATTGCTTTTTAATAATATATAATTCCTACAGAAATATTCAAATAGCTGTTCAGCGCTCGTTACGATGCGCACACGGTATGATATACGGTATAAAGATAAAAATGTTAATTTTAAAAATTAACATTGATCGAGGAGGAGAAAAATAATATTCTTAATTGTGTATATACGCTATAATCAAAATTAACCAATCCCTCATTTACTTACTCCTATAAACTTGATTTTATCGTAGGAAAAAATTCGAATAAAATTCGCCGAAAATATTTAACCATTATCGATCGAATTTCTGTCGAAATCAACGCCGCGAAAGATAATCCTCTCTCGATTCGCAACAAACAAAGCGCGAGACTAGGAAGATTGTCGCGCGCAATACTCCTTCTTCCATCCACCCACTCATCCATCCATTCATCCCCTTCGAAGTGGAACAGAATAGCGACGGTCAGCCGATGTTGCCACCCCACCCGTTTTCTAACCGAACTTGCAACTTGAATATTCACGAGAGGCATTATGTTTTTCCGCGGGGGGAGGAGGAGGAACAGGAGGAGGAGGAGGGAAAGAAAGTAATTAAGCGCTAATGGAGAGGGCAATGGTTGGATCCACGAAAGGAGCTTTACAACGAAGCGTCAAAGTGCAAACATTAAATATGCCGTGGACGATTTTTAAGGATGCGTTAGAGGAGGGAGGGAGGGAGGGCTTACACTGTTAATGGAAGGATAAGAGGGAGCGGCGGGGGAGGTTGGGCGAGGGGCGAGGGATTTGAAGGATGCGAGAGGACACGAGCGTGAAAAGGGTGAAAGGGTCGAGGACCGGAAGTTCACGAATAGGGTTGATGCCCGCGCGGGGGAGGGGGAGCCAGAGGGTGAAGAGCGGTTTAACGCGTTTCCGCGGTAGAGCGGTTTAACGCGCACATACCGCGTCTTCGTGTGTGCCACCGCCTCTCTGATATCGCGCGCGCGTGTGTGTGCGCGCATACATGCACAGAAGGGGTCGTGGAACGCGTGTCTCGGCGAGGGAGGAAGATTCTTAAGGGAAGATTTTGAGTTAATGGTTAATTAAACGGTTATTTTCGGGCCCTCTCATCTTCCTTTTTTCTCTTGCCTCGTCTTTTGCGCGGTAATTTGTCAAGATTTGTATCTATTTCTCGATGAAACATTTTGTAAATTTTTTATCAAATTCTTGCGATACTTTTTTCTTATCGGAACGAAAGAAACGTTGAGAAAAGTATCGCGTTTCTCGTGTATCGATTATGACAATCGACACTTATTTTTCTTTTTTTCTTTTGGCACATAATTGCACGTTTATACGAATTGAAAAATGAAACAAGATTTCAAGAAACGCGTATTAATATTAATCGCTCGTCGATCACTTTGTGATTCCATTCGACTAAGTCTATTACCATTATTGTACGCTGCGAGGAATCGTAACACGTTCGCCAACTGATTACTCGGGCTTGCATACAAGATACTTGTTCCGGCAGCTGTAGGTTCGCGTTACGGTTTTCGCGATTGTAAATTCGAATTTCTGGTTCGGCGTAATGCGCCGGACACGGCGAGTTCCGAAGGTATAATTTATCACGCAGCTGAGGGAGTTACAGCAAGGGCCAAATGGAAAATTCGGATTAAGCTTCGGATCGCAGCGCGAAGAAATTTAACGAGGCTTATCCCAACGATTCAATTAGATAAATTATTTTATTACAAACTATTTTCCTCTTTTTCTTTTCTTCATTTCCTCAACGTATCGCCGAAGACATGGATTGGGTTAAATGGAAAATTTGGATTAAGGCAATCGCAACGATTCAACGGGATAAATTATTTTATTATTGTCGCGAAACTTTGTACTCCATAAATTATTTTCCTTTTTCATTTCGTCGCTGGATTGACACACGTTCGCCTAGATGGACGAACGGTACATTATAAAATTAGAAAATACTGTAATTCGAGCGTTGGAAATTAAGTGGTTCGTGGAACCTGTATCAGCATGCATACGTCACACAATGTGGGACACGGATAAAGGGGATAGAACAGCTTTTAAGCTCGTAATGAAATGCTAAACGCAACGTCGAGGGTACGGTTGCGGCGTAAAGAATGGTCGTGTAAAACTTTCGTGACGACTCGTGTCGTGGTGTATTATCAGTGCCATTTGTAATGCTGATTCGACGACCGCTGGCCCGAGAAATTGTTCGCGTTTCACTTCGTATGAAATTACGAAGCGCGAAGCTATAAAGTGTGCCACGTTGGCCGGCAAGTAATTTTTATTATCTGTATTATTCGGACTCCGTCACAAATACGACGAGCGTTTTATTACAAGCTGCCGATTACGGCAGGCGTTACGCATTCTTTAAACCCTTAATTCCAATTATTAATCGCGTGACTTCTCCCCCGGCGGTGTCATGTCTGCACGGGGATGATTAGACGGTTACGCTAGCTGTTACGCTACTTTCCACGAACAATCTTAAATTTACGTTTCTTCGAAATTGCAATTTAAAGCGAATCGATATCGAGTCATTTTGCATTTATCCGAGTAAATCAACTCGTCTGACTATACTTGAATTTCGTGATCGCAAGTGGTCTCTCGCCGAAACATTAATCATACATTTATTTCAATTTGTTACGGCGTAATAAAACAGCGTGCTCCTTTTATCTCAATTTTTATCCATAGATAAAATACATTTAAAAAAAGAAAAACGAGTTGGAGAATCGGAAAGATTAATTTAAATTATACACAAAATCTCCTCTCTACTGGATGAGAAAGGGTGAGAAACCACCATCATCGCAAATACCCGAGTAAACGAAACCAGCACGGTGGCAATTTACCTTCTTCGTCCATAAACCGTTGAGCAGATCGTTTCGTACATGGTTTGCGCGAATCATGATCCCGTAATCGGCGGATAAGGAAACGCGAAGACGAAAAGGAAACGTGGGCACGTATAAACGGGTAATCTACATCCTCGGTGGAAAAGGTCGAGGCATCGTAGAGTGGAGGAGAAACCATCCGCCCCTGGAGGCGGGTAGGCGGCCAAGAGTCGGGAGCGCGCACGATCTATCCACGGTGCCCGTGCGTGTTCGTGACTTGGGTCGGGCATAGGTATCGGGCGGGGGGCCCCGGGTTGGGCCCCGTTCTCTCCCGGCCATAAGGGGATCTCCCACCTCACGATCGCGGCACCGACGCCGGAACAGGCGAGAGAGGCCTCCTCCACAGCCACGATCGTCGCTATATCCAGAAGGGCAACGCTTGAAACCATGTGTATATTTGTGTGTGTTTGTGTAAGTAAGAGAGGCGACCGATCCTCGCGCTTCCTTCGATCCTGGTTTCGGCCCTAAGGAGCAGTCACGGAGCGGCAACCCTTGCCGTGGCGGGCGTTAGAATGGCCAGAGGGGACGGGCGAGGTTGTAAAGGAGGGCGAGGATGGCATCAGACTGCCGCGGGTTGGGGAGGGAGGGGAGGAGGCAAGTGGCGAAGAGGTGGGCAAGAGAGGGTCGACGGTTTGGAAAGAGGAGGGCCAGGGGGGAGGCAAAGACTCTCCGCAGGTCGATACCATCGCTAAGAGCCACCAGGTTCAGGTCTCCCGCTGCTTCTATGCACCGGTGGGCGGGAGAGAGAGGGAAGAGAAGGACGAGAAAGGGTGAGAAGGACATGAGAGGGAGGGAGAGAGAGAGAGGGACGGTGGGCAAGGAGGAAGAGAAAGGTTAAGATAGTTAAAGGGAGGAGGATGGGAATAGAAGGCTTCCCCGTAATTATTCAGCAAGGAGGACCCGCGGGTCAAGTCGGGTTATCTTAGCACTAGGATGCAGGGTTATCTACCCTGGCTTACTCTCGTTCCTCCCCGTCGTTGGACCGAGAACCACGCAGCGCGAGGAAGAGGGACCCTTCCCTCTTTGCCTCGTAAACATTCCCTGTTTCGCGTCTCTAGCACGCTCTCTGTATGAATATACCTTACGTGTGCGTATATATATGTGTGTGTGTGTATATATATGTACTTGGAAACGACTGGTGCTGTTGATACACCGATACGATCGACCGCTGGAGGAGACTCGATTTGGGAATTTCGCGGTGACGAGAGAGAGGTTGATGTGTATTCGGTTCACGACGATGACGACCACGACGACGACGACGATGTTTCTCGAGGAGGGACTTCGGTCTTTCGAAAGTTTCGCGATCGATACAGCTTTCAGAATCCGTTTAAATGAATAATCGCTTAATCGAGAGAAAAGATTCGTTTCGAGCTTAACTGGGATATATATTTTTAAAACAAATCTCTCTTTCATCAATCTCTCTCTCTCTTCAAAAGAAAAAAGAACACACGATCTCCAAATATATCTCGTTTCATCGCGTATTCAAACACCGAACGCACATCAATTGTGCATCCAGTATTACACATCCCTTGCGCGATAATCCGTACGCAATAAACGCAAATCGGGAGGGGACGGTTATACGTTTCCATCTCGCGTACGTTCGAGGCTGACGAAATTTCCGGAAGGATTGATCCGGGCTGAACACCCTTTGAAAGGGGTGTATCGACGGGGGGACGTACGATACACCACCTCCCCGATTCCTCGGGATCCGCTCGTGTCACGGACCTCGTGTCTGGCCTCGGACATACTTTCGCGCTACGTGTGCAACGCGGAGCGAGCGTGGATCCTGTAGGCGCGCGTAGCGGCACGCACACGCGCGTGCGCGTACGTGGCGGTCCTTGGCCTACGTGACGGGCATACGGCCGCAAGTGTGCAAACGCAAGTTGGGCCACAACCGCGACAATTGCGGGCTACGCGTCCACGAACGTGTCCCATTTGGCCCGTTCGCCAGTTGCCGAGGATCCGAACGGTATTACGTGGCTTTCTCGTCGAGGTGCAACGAAGACGAAGGGGAGACGAAGGGGAACGCATATGCAGGGATAGAAGGCACGTAGAGCCTCTATGCAGAGGCTCCAGCTGCGCCATGTGCGTCGTTTGCCGCAAACGTGACGGCGCTCGTCATACGCCGCGGAGGAGACGCGATCCCTTTTTATAAATCCTGCTTAAGGCGGAACGGAGTCGAGCCAACGCCCTCAACCTCTTCTTCCTTCTTCGTCCACGCTTTTCCACAGATCTACGAGCACTAAAGTTGCATGGTTGGTGTCGGGATTTTGAGGGAAAAGATAGGAAATTGATTTATTCCGCTCGAGAATTTACAATTGTACGAACAAAGGAATTTCGACGAAACTTTTTGCGTCTTTTCTCGCTCGAGCGTAAATGTAAACAAACAAGCTTCCAAGTTCACTTCGATCGACTTTAGGCGTATATCTCCGCTCCGCCAATTATCGCGCGTTCGTAAACAAACATTGATCTCGCGTCAAGGTTTCTCCTCTCTTGTACACAAAAGCGTCGTAACCGTGGGAAACCGTGCTCGGTTAATGCGCGTCAAAATCAAACGATTCGTATCGTAGACGAGACGTTTTCGTTTCGTAAGAGGGAATCGAGAGAGTGAGTCTCCCGGCATTTGAATGTACGGAACGGTCAAGAAGATTTGGTCCCTGAAATACGACTTTGGATCGGGTTTGGAATCTCCTTCGGCACGGATAATGCCCGGTCGTTCTGGGTTTCCAGTGAAAATTAAAGAGGGAGGAGAGGCCAAAGAGAGAGAGAGAGAGAGAGGAAAGAAAAGCAAGGTGAAAGAGAAACGACGGAGAAAAGGGTGAAGGAGGAGAGAGACGGAGATCACTGGTCTGATTTCACGCTCGGGCTGTTTAGCGATGGACGTAGATACGAGATACCTTCTCGAGCGTGCAGCAACAGCGGGATACCAATCCCCTGGCTGGTCGAGATCGTGACCTTCCATCCGGGGCGAGTTTTCTCAAAAAAGTGGTTTGAGATGGAACCGGCCAAAAAACGTCAAAGACCGCGTATAAACTAAACGCGTCGTTGCTTTAAACGTATCGCTACTACGAACGATGGCGCTGGTGGTTTCGGCGAAAAATTTGGCCACGCTGTGAAAATATACGGTTCTTGGAAAATACACGATCTTGCGATATCTTCAGCTCCCCCATTTTTCCCTCCTTCCCTTTATTTTTACGTACGATAGAATCTCGTGAATTTCGCGATCGATTTGAAAAATTTCACGAGAAAATTAGAATAGTAGATCACTAGGTCACTTGTAAAAAAAAAAATCTACCTCAACCTGCCATTCCTGTCTCGCACGTATGTCAAAAAATTCGATCCTTCTCCACTCTCTCAAAATATTAATAGTATTAATACGTTTCGATAAACTCGTTATTAATTCCTTTTCGATATTTGCCATACGTGATATCGCAAAATTTCCCTAGCTGAAGATACATCCAAATATCGGAAAGTATTAAATTTTGGCATAAATAGAGGGACAAAAACTTTTCGTTAAAAATTGAAAATAACCGAAATATCCGGCTATCGATACCCTTTCATTTTTTTCTTTCTTCTTTCTTTTTTCTAGCAACGAAATACACACGTACGGGAAGAAGATATATGTGTATATATATACCCCTCGCGGGGTATATATATTTCGAAGCGGGATGCTGTAGATAATCCGCACCGTCGGCAGAATCAGGGCAGAGAAATTACCGGCCGGCCGCGATTTCCCACGCAGCTCGCCTTCGCGAGGTAAGAGTGTGTTTTTAGAGTACACGAAGAGGAGGAGATTCCCGATCGAGATTAAACGAGCAATCGTATCGATGCCACCACCAACGTGTGCAAAAGTATTTGTAGCCTCGCAGCATCAGCGGATACGAATTACGGTTCGATTCTACCATCCACCCTCCTTCCTCTCTCCCCTCCTCTCCTCCACCTGTCGTTTGTATCTTATGGAATATATCGGAAAACGTCGCGTGGATACTCGAATTCCAATCCGAATTTTTCGCGGTTTTCTCGTAATAATCGGGAAGCGATTGATCTACCATAAGATAGCTTCTTTGGGGACGAGTCGATGAAATTTTTTTCGGAATAAAATTGGGTAAATTATGACCGATTCTCGAGAAAGTACAAATTGAGTTCGTACATTTAGAGTTATTCGATCGGTGGTTGTTTCGCATTTCCGTGAAATAAAAAATTTGTCAGCTTCCTGTAACGGTGTATCATTTATAAAATTTTTTTCGAATAAAATGTCAATCTTGAAATAATAGATTCCTGTCGATCAATCAATCGTCATACTGTCATTCGATCGATTCATTTTTCTATAAACACACACGACACTCAAATAGAAGTTAATATTCATTCCATGTTTTACTTCTCTTTTTTTTTTATTATATTTATTAAATTTCTACGTCGCGTAATATTTATGTAAATTCATTTCTTTTTTTTCAAAATACAGATCAATTCGAGGTTTTTCTTCTTCCGGAATTTTAATCGATACATTCGATAATAGAAAAGTTCGATTTATAATCTCTCTTCGAAAATCGAATTAAGTAATCCGTTCGATTTCTTTGAAAAAGAAAATGTTTGTACGATTGTTCGATCCGATCGATGATCGAGTAAAGCGGAAGAGAAAACGCACGACTCTTTATTTAGCGCGTTATCGCAGCAAGAATCGAAACTCTGTCCATTAAAAAAAATGACTCATCGTATTATAAGTAACCGATCGTATCTCGAGAAGATGTTATTAATTAAAATTCGTTGTTCAATCACGAGCCGGTGAATCGGGTAATCTTTCGGGAATTGTAAGAATAAATCTGACTAAAAAGAGAGAGCGGAAATATACATATATAAATAAATCACGCGCGAGATCTCGCCTCAATAGAAATTCGGGGGGAACGTAAAATCTGGTTCTCGCATACATTTTCAAGCATGAATTAAAGATATAATTACTCGTGCTTAAGAGCAAGGGTAGACAAACTGAACGTTAATATATTTCAGATTTGGATATTATGACGGTAACTCTTGCGGTAAATTAAATTAATTTCTGCCAGGGCGAGAGATTGTTAGGCGGATAGGTAACGCTGTCACTTGTGAGTTATTATCACGCGAGTTATTATCACACGCGTCTATGCATTCACCGTGAAAGACGTCGTTCCGTAACTACATCTGTGACTGGCATCGCCATCCGTGGAAACCCGTGGAAACGGCTTGGGCGCAGTTAGGCTGATTGCACGTCGTCGTTGCGTTCGGCAAAACGAAAAGGTTAACTGCGCCCCGCCAAATGTGTTTCTTCCGACCAACCTGTCTTATTTTCGATCTTCGACGAACTCTCCTCTCTCTTCCTCTTCGATGTTTGGATAAAAAAAGATTTAATTTCAAAATCGAATTAATACATTCCTTTCGTCGCTGCGCACACCTGAGCACATATTCCTCGACGCTATGTCACCCGACACCTTAAGAAGAAGGTACTTACAAAGAAACATTCAAACAATACACCATTCCTCCACGTTGTCTTCGAATAATCAAAGGCTCGCGTTAAATACGAGCAGCCACGTCTTATCCCTTAGGTTATCTTCTACCTACTCTGCTTTCCAAGAAGCCAAGTGCTTTCGCGTTCTCGCCTTACCTCGCCTCGCGCGTGTCGTTTCCAACGTGTCGACCGCGGGATGCATAAGCGGAACAATGACGTCTCGTCGAAACTGTAACTGTTTTCGATGCAAAAAAACGCCGCCCGCTCTATCGCGATACGTATAAAAATTCCGTTTAAGAATAGAAGAGGAGGTTTCACGGAAACGTTTCGTTCCGTCCATCGATTTCCGTGAAACCGAGAGCCAAACCCGAGCCACGTCCTCCTCGTTTCGAAAGAGATCGGGCCAAGTTCGAATTTCGCGGACGCCACTTAATTACGACCGCCGCTTTTTTATTCACCGCGACACGGAATGCAAAGAGGAAAGAAAAAAAGAAAAGAAGAATAGATCCTCGTGTGTATATGTGTGTGTGTGTGTGTGTGTGGGCGCGACGTGTCGCGATGAATGGAACACGAAGGTACGAAGGCCGTTTCGCGGAAGGGTAAGGATTTAATTACTAAGAATGGAGTGAGCCGCGACGCAGAAAAATGTCTTGCGCCCGGGCGTAATTTAATTAAGATAATTGAAGCGGCCACCGAGCAAATAATTACGCGCCAGGGAACTTTTTCTCTCCGGGGCCTTCCCTCCTCTTTCCGCTCGAAAATTAAGCCTCCAATTGGTTAATTGCTGGATCTCGCGTCGACGAGTACCAAGAAATTTCGATCGAGATTAAAAATTTGATTTTTTTTTTATCTTCCCTTCTTCATTCCTCTCTTTAAGAAACTCCAGATTTACAATCGAATCCGCAGCAACGAACTTTCCCCACTTTTCCTCCCCGCAACTATCCTATTTACAGAACGAGAAGCAAACAATAAACCGGCAAGAGAGAAAGAGAGACACAGAGAGAGACTTATGGGCTAAAACCGTTCGGTATATCGGTGACAACTTTTACCACGCAAAAGTAGAAGTAGAAGGAGGAGGAGGAGGAGGGGATATAGGGAGCGCGGTTCAGTTCCGCTCGTTCGATCTCCTCGAACTGTCCCGCCGGACACTACAATCGACTATTATTCGCCGTCAGGCCGAATGGTATATCTCCTCGGCGAATCTTGCCCCTTTGGGGGAGACGAATGGTTTCTAAACTAACACGTGAACCTGGCTCGTTGTCAGACGGGGGTGCGGAGAGGGGGTGTGTTGAAGAGTTGAGAAGCACGCAAGTGTACAAGGAGTAGCAGCGTTTTAATGCGGCCGCATTTCGTAATCTGTACACACACACACACACCGTCGGGAGGAGGATTGGAACGGCCAGCCAGCCTCCCCCTCCTCCCCCACGCACTCCATCCAGCGCCTCCTCTCGCCTCTCACCGCGACCGACCCGCCGGTTGTGCGCATAACCGTATACGGATCGACGATTATCGCGATGCGGTCGCTGCGCGTCTTCTCCCCGAGTTAAGAAATAAATCAGGCCAACGGTTTGGCATTAATTGAGCTGCATTGTATAACAGCCGCGCCGGTGAAATACGCCGCGCCATCGATTTACGATAGATAAAACGTACTTTATGGGGATGGTTCCGAGGGAGGCCCGGCTTGTTTATCCCGTCCCGCGATTCCTCGAGGATTGGAGAGCGTGGAGATGAAGGGATGGGAGAGGAGGGAGGGATGGGAAGCGTCGGTGATGATGGTTACATCATCGAAACGTGTCGTATCGTCTCGTTTTTCTCCGATGATGACGTCGTTTATATCGTTGGCTCGAGTGATGCTGGATATCGAATGCCGGTATTGGGGGAATAATAATTCGTTTCGCGGGAAGGGAGAGGGGGAGGTTTTAAAACGGTGGAGGAGATTATCGGTTTGACGATAGGAGTAGACGATTTTAGAAGTAGAGACAACATAGGATAGAGGTTTTTTTTTCTGTGTATTGTATCGCCTATTGTTTTTTTTTTTTTTTTTAAATTTCCATCGATTCAAATTTCTCACGCAGTTTGAAGTTATGTGCGCTTAATTAACGCAGCGCTTCGTATTGCAATAATATGAGCGAGAAGGGATGGACACCCTTTGATACGTTATACGCCGAGTCACTTCAGTTTCTTGTCGACGTTTGTTTTCTTAGAATTACGGAGGGATCTCGTGGCAAGAAGCTGGTGGCTCGTTGCTCGAGTAGTGGAAATTCACGGTAGAGAAATTGAAATTCGTCGGGCAATTGCGTAATTGGAAAGTTGTTTGTTTAATTTTTGTTTGTTTATTTTTTTTTTTAATTTTATCATTAAACAAAGTTTATCTCTCGTCATTTTTTTTTCCATTTTTTCCCCGGAGGGGAAGTGTTTCCACTTTTATCGAATTGGTTGAAAAGACACGACTTCATCTCGCGGCTATTTAAAACTGGCGCTGATAATTTGCAAACCATCTCGCTACCTCGTAAAGATGCGGCTTACGACGTTAGTCCCACCCAGTAGTTACGCCATTCTTATCCCTGTTTTATCTTCCCCGCAACGAGTATTCTCGACGCTAAAGATCTATCTTTATCCTGGACCTTGTCCCACGAAGTTTTTCCCCCGAAGATATCGTAGTAACGAAGTAAAAAAAAAAAAAAAAAAAAGAAAAAAAACTTTTCCCCGATATTCTTTCTCCATTTTCTTCCTTCGAGAATATATCATAAATTTTTACGTACGTGATATTTTATTTTAACGATTGTATCAACAGAGATAAATTTAATATTAATTCTAACTATTCTCTGCTTATGACTATATAACAATTCTATTCTTACGGTAAGGATTTAAAAAGTAAATTTAAAAACTATCTACTTTTATCTTTAACTTAAATTTTACTCTCGAACGTTGAAACTGGAATATTTCGGTGAATGTAGACAATTTATTATTACGTGTTCCTCGCGCGAGATACCTGTTGAGGAGGGAAAAATTAGGACGAGAAAGATATCCCATTTTGACCCAATTTTAAAAGTGGTGGCACGCACGTCGCAAATGCACGGAAACACTCCGTTGTTCCCACATCGTATTCTATCGGGTTAAAAGCAGATTCGCGCTTTGCCGCGCCGCGGAACGGTTTATTGCGTCCATATATCCTTAGCTAACTGTTCATTCATGAGTTGAGTTCGCGTATTGAAATATAGCATCCCCCCTCGTCACGCGCGCGCGTGTTTCGATTGTGACTCGCTCGAGAACAATTTTTCGAACGAATCTCCATCGCTATCCTATGGCGTATACCCATAAAAAAATATGGAATAACATAATTTCAGATTGATTTCCAGACACACTTTCTTCGTTTCATTCGCATCTGTTCGTCGTGTCTTAAAATTTAAATATTAAATCGCTTCTGACATAAATAAAAATACGATTATAATCTCTCAACCACCAATTTGCGCCGATTTAATTCAGAATATATAAGAAACGAAGAAAGAGGTATTTAATCTTTTTCACTCCGACAATACTTTGACAATAATATTTTTTTCTTAAAATTCTAGAGTCCCTCTTCTGAATCGAAGTGAAACAAATCGAAAAGGAATGAAAGAGAGGGGAATTAAAAATTACAGGGGCAAGTATTTACGAAACGAACGCGTGACATTGTGCTCGCTTCGATCGTTATCCGCTTCATCCTTTTTTTTTTTTTTATCATAACGCAATTATCCGATTTTTCTTTTTCTTCGCCTTTCGTGTGCGAGCATCGAAGAAACGAAAATCGCTATCAGTCAAAACGTTCATCCCGGCTCGCATGTCGCGTTTAATATTATTTCATCGTGGCACGCGATGAAGTTATAAGGGAACTGAACGGATCGTATCGAATTTTGATACGATCGTAAATTTAAATACGAGTGTTTATTTGGTCTTGGCTACAGATAATATTCTGGCATAAAAAGGAAAAAAAGAACCTTCCTTTTTTCTCTACGGTTCTTAATGGATTCTTTAATATCGTCAGATTAAAAACAAAAAAGAAAAGTAAAGAAACGCGAGCTCTCCCTTTTCGAATCACGAGATCGACTAATGTATTTATTTCGTCCACGCGACACGTTTCACAATCAAATTCGTAATTTGATTTACAACCCTTATATTTTATGCACCGCCACATACCGGCCACCTATTATTATTATTATTATTATTTTTCCCCGGTTATCGGCCTCTACGATATCACAGTCGCAGGATATCTGTGCTCTTTAATCCTTTCTCACAAGGAAAAAAATTGAAAAATTCTTTTATTAAAAATTGAGAAATTAGAAAAGGAAGAAGAAGAAATACTATTAATTTACAATTTTTAGAACGAAAGAGAAACACACAGATATCTGAGATATGTTACTTTAGAGGAATAATATTTATGAATCATGGAGGAAAATCTAGCGAGATCGACTTGTAAACACGTTACGCAATTTTTTTAATCCTCTCTCTCTCTCTCTCTCTCTCAGGAATATCACATCGCCGCGTCGTGATTTCCTAACACGATCCCCGCAGTTGCTGTTTCTTCGGTTATCTGCAGGGAATTCCCTGGGATAACCGACAACTGATGTTTGACAAACAAGCTACTCCAATAATAGACCGTGGATAAACGTTCTTTATCGGTGATATACAATGTTCGAATATTCAACGCACTGATCATCCAATATTTGACTCGGCTATTCAAATTGGAATTTAGGATACGTTCGATCGTGTGCTCGCGGGTTCGTTGTTGCTCGCCCCGTCGTTGAATTCGTTACTCGATACACGAAACTTTGGATAATCTAACAATCCTTCCGTTCCCAGATTGTTCAAAGTTTAAGCTTAAATTAACGATCGTATAATCGAATAAATATATTGACGCAAAACGAAACACCTACGTTTTTAAAAATTTTTTAACTCGAGCCATTCGTTGCAAGAAAAGTTACAAGTTCAAATTAATAAAAATCGAGCGCGAAGGCAGGTTTCCATTATAAATTTCGAATCGAATTAAAAAAAAAGAAACAAACAAATCGAACCGATCCGTTTCTTGAATCGCAAAACCCAACCCCTCTCCCCCTCTATTCGCAACCCTTTCTCTCCTTCCCCTCGATCTTCGTATCCCTCGTGGTGGACAACTGTTGCTGGTACCGCATCCATTATTACAGCATTACGATTTGCCGCAGCACCACGTGCACCGCGCTTATGCATATATGCAGACCTCTCGTGCGCTCTTCCGCGCGTGTACACCGTGTTCCGAATGTATGTACACATGTTAAAAACTTAAATACACAGAACCGAAGAAAGAATTTCCTTGCGGTTACGCGTGTATCAAGTAGCAAAGAGCGAGAGGGAGTTATATTGTCTCTTCGTAAACTTCTTTATCGATGATAAAGGAGCGGTGAGAAATAAATCGGAGAGAAATTCTTTGAAAGATAAAACTATGGCGTTATTTCCTTATTGCGAATTTTTTCTTTTCATTTTTTTTTTTTTTTTTGGAAGGCGTTTACAGAAGTTTCGAAGCGCAAGAAGATGGGATTTTCCATCATCCGTGACACAAATGTGATGGAAATTTTGAGGGTATATTTTTATATATTATATATATAACTCGTGGATGGTTAATTTATAGTTTTACGTGTACGTAGTTTGTATTCCGGGACGCACCTGCTGTCTGCGATTTCATTTATTTAGAATACACGTGTACAGGTGAAGAGGTTCTTTCGCTAAATAAACGAGTAAATAAATAAATTTTACATGCTCTCCTCGGTGGATTATCTCAGGTATTCCTCCCGCTACAAATGCCGCGGAGGAATTATAAAAACCTCTTGAAGATGCATCGCGGTATTTAAAAAGAAAAAAGAAAAAAAAGAAACGCGAATAAATGGAAGAATTTCGTCGAAGTAACAAAATTTCGTCTAATCTTTCCGTCGAATCTCGAAATTTAATATCATTCGACATTATTATTCAATCTTTATCAAACAAATTCAAATTCGACACGATATCTCTGCATAATTTCTTGCTCCTCGTGCAACGTATATAATATTAATAAATTTCGACAGAAGATAGAAATTTTCACGATTATCTCCCCGCTTTTTACGATCCTTAATTTACGTACCTTCGAAATCGGACGCGCACCTGTCCTATAATTTGCAACAAACTTTTCCTATAATAACCGTTCAATCCTCGATAAACCACGCTAAACCAGAAATCTTCGATTCATCGTCGATAACTCGACGCACCGTTCACGCACCTTTACGCCTTACGCGTTTCGGCATTCCCTTCGTGGTTATCGCGATCCACATGCCGCGACACGCACGGCTCCCCCTCTTATCGCCGTCGTCCATCGTCTCTCTCTCTCTCTTTTTTTCTCCCAATAAGAAACGCGCGTCAACCACTTTCGTCAGCCGGCGCAATGACAACGACGCATCGTCAGGTGGCCTTTATATATATTTATATATATATATATATATATTTATATATATATATATATATTGGCCGATTACAGCGGCGCGGATCGGCGAGTAACGCGCTTTATTATTACGCGCCTCGTACCACGCTCCCTCGAACGGGCTTAATGTCTGTAAAACACGTACAAGACGGTATCACGAACCGGGCATCGTATTCGATATTTCATAGCCCGATGGGAATTCGAACGATGCCCGACACGAGATTATCCGCTCCCGAATTTTTCCCCTCAATTATAAGTTTCCCGAGCGCGGCTTGTTCCATCGCCACCACCGCTGCTTTCCACCCTTTCCCCGCTCGGTTCAACGACACATCTATATAAGCGTTTTCTCAAGTTTATTTTATATTTCTGTCATTTTGTTCCAACGAGACGAAATAATAATCGAAGGTTATAGAAATTATATATGGTTCGTATAATTAACCCCTCGAGAATTTTGGAAACGTGAACAAGTTCGCGCAGTCTTCGAGCCAATTGTAAATATTCCGGGCATCGCTTGTCTTTTTAACTCTTACATTTTATGGAAAAAAATAAATAAGAAGAAACAATGTTATGTCGACTATAAGATCGACATCAGCCGAATCTCTACTGAAGAATATGCCAAAACTGAATTATAGAGAACGAGGCGAATTATCTTCCGGAAACGCGAAGCATTGGGCTTATTTTTCGAAGCACATTGATCCAACAGCATTAAAATTAAGACCGTCGAAATCTTGTAGAGTTTGCCAAAAAAATAAAAAACGTAGAGAAGTGCAAAGTTCCTTTACATCTACCAGAATGCTTCGAATTATATCACATTGCAGATTATTAATTTTGTATCACTGATTTTGTAGTACTAGGTATCTACCACAATTATTGCATCAGGTTGTAATTACATATTCCACAAATATTTATAATTTTAAGAAGGCGCCGCCGCTAATATTTATATTTGATCATCGTATTACGGGTTATGCTTGTAATTGTAGCTTAAAGGGTTAATTCGTGAAAGAAAGAAAGAAGAAGAATCGAACGACGACTCGCGTGCCTCCCCCATTTTCAACGTAATTTCCATTCTTAGCTTAGCCACGAATGGAAAGCCGCGTGAAAGAGGCGTGAAAAGGAAGCGATCTCTCGCTCGATCGATATTGCGGCCGGCGTGTGAATCGAGGAGAGAACCGGTTCCGTCCCCAGAACAAGAACATTAACACAGGTGACACCGGGAATCCGAGGAGGAATCCTAATTATTCGATCGGTTACGTTCCTCCCTCCCCCCTTTCGAATCGTTGTGCGTGAAAGAGACGTGGCTCGCGTGAGTATCCCCAATATAATCGACGCAATCGTGTCCTCTCCTCTTCGACGAGTCGATCGTTTGTCTCGAGAAAGAGAGAGCGAGCGAAGCAGCTCCGTTTTCCTTCCTCGAGCTCGTTCGAGGAAACGCTCGTTTTATTTAATTTAACACGTGTGTGTTTATTCTTCGAGATGCTGCGTATTTCCCCGGCTTCTATATTTTCCACGGCCGACCGTGACATTAATATCTGCGGTCGGATTGAATATCATTAAATCGAATCGGTGCCTCGCTCGATTCGAATCGGTATAAAAGGCGAATCCCCGAGGCGTGCCAGGGATAGTCGGCAGTGAAATTTCGCGGAACATGAGAGGCTCGCTGATAATATTGGCTACGTGTTTCGCAGCCTGCGTGGCAGTCTGCCGCCCTGGCTTGAACGGAAGGAATGATTGGTACCGGTGCGAGGGGTTGAACGAAATAAGCGTAAGAACTTGCTCGACTTTTCTTCTTCTTTTTCTTCCCCGAATTCTTGCCCGATAATTCGGAAAAAAGAGTTAGCTCGGTTTCGACGATTTCAGATTTCGTAAGGAATCTCGATTATTTTATTTCGATAAGATCTGAATCGAAATTTTCGTTTCACGTTTAATCCAAATTATATAATACAACCGCCTAACTTCATATATGAAACATGTTCTATATCTGTTAATATTACAGCTCTGTTATGAGCGCGAATAATATTTGCCGCGAATAATTACTCCGTTTAATCGCGCGATACGATTTAAGTAATTGCAACGATATATCGTGTTCAATTTTCCAGAATATCGAGCAAAATCCCTTTTTCTTTCCAAGCAAACGTTAAAATAAAAATGATGCACGTTAAACAGGAATCGGTATTGCCGTTTGGCGCGGTCGGATTGAGCATCGTGGAATCGAATGTGAGCAGGATTCGGAGCGGCTCGTTCGCCAAGCTTTCCGAGTCGTTGGAACAGTTGAACGTAACCGGATGCGGGGTGGAGACGATCGAGCCGGCCGCCTTCGCCGGTCTCGGCAAATTAAAAGTATTGGGTTTGGTCGATAACAAGATTCGAAGCATCGACGCATCTTGGATCAGAGACGTGTCGAGGAGTCTGAAGGCGTTGATCGTGTGGCGTAATCGGATCACGGAAATAGATCCCGAAATTTACGATCTGTTGACCGAGCTGGAAGTTTGGGACATCGCTCACAACGAGCTCGCCAATTGTCTGCAACCGGAAGCGTTGAAGAAGCTGAAGAAACTTGGAACGATCTTGATCGCGGGCAACCCGTGGGCGTACAGATGCCGCTTTTCCATGACCTGGTATCTGGGCAAGAATCACGTACGTTTCATCAGGGATTGGGGCATAACCGATCTTCTGATCGAGGAGTGTCTGGCTCACGAGCCGGGCGCGCAGCAAGACGACGCGATTTTGAACGAATGCGTGGACAGAAAGATCGGCTCCTCCGACTCGTTGCCTCAAAGCGTGGCCGGGTTGAACGAGCAAGTTCGAGAATTGGCTCGAAAGCTTCGCAGCTTGGAGGCCGACGTGGCCACGTTGAAGAAGTCGAGGATCTGATTCCATTCGTTCAACTTATATATATTTCTTCGATACGTCGCCTTATCACGAATAATAAACAGTAAATCTACATCGAGATGTAGATATTATTTAAAATGCAAATGATGATTATTTTTACCGAGCAAATTTCTCTCAAAGATAGAGATATTATTCAGAAAGGTATTCGCAATACCTTGTACGCCATATCAGCGCGTATCAATCAAAGAAGAGAGTCATCGCGCATCCTGCATCGATAACGATCAACACCACGTATCCCCGTATATCGATCGTAGTCGAGCGCTGTTTCCATATTAATAAACATAAGCCGGTTGAAAATTACGCCTTCCCATTAATAACATCGAGCCACGTATATATATATTTCCTTCCGAATATACTTCTCCTTAAAAAAAAATAAAAATCACCGAGATTTCCCAGAAGCTGGGAGAGCGAAAACGGAACCGTTAATATCTAAACACCTAAATCACAATGGCACGTCATAGAGCCGCGTTAAATCACGATGCGTCTACCAGCTGATCCACGGATCTCTCGCCCGATTCTCTCCGCCTGTGGGACAAGAACATTCCGGCTCCCTCTCCCCCTTGCTCCCCCCGGTTTAGTAGCCGCCATTTATCACTTGGCGGCGGCGATGGCGGCGGTGGCGGCGCATTTGAAAAAAATGCGTATCGCGTACACACGCGGACGGATCACGCTCGCGCACGCTTCGTGAGATCTTTGACGCGGTTTCCGCGGTCATTAATAATGGCGCGCCTGTGCCGCGTAAAAATACGGTACCCTTGGGGGGGGAGGCAGGATATATCGGCCCAGCTGCGAAACCGGCAGCGGCCCCCGTTCGTGTGTACGCGCGCGTGTGCGTGCGCGCAACCGTTGGGAACGGCGCTTAAAACCGTTTACCCGCGGCGCCGATGAGTAACCGCTTCTGTAACGAGACCCTTCTCTCCTCTCCGCGCGAGAGGATCTCTCTTTCGGGTCTCGAGTTCTTCGATCGATCGATCGATTAGCACGCGGATGTTTATCGCGGAATTCGAGCGTGCAAATACGATTCTGGAGGAAGAAGAGGTTTCGAAGGAAAGCTTTTATCACACGAATTATTATTCGAAAACAATCGAGGGAACGTTGTTGGAAAGAAAGCGAAGGGAGGAATGATTGTTCGGGAAGCGTTTAATCGGACATTGGTCGAGGATGGAGTGGAAGCACGGTAGGCGCACGGTAGGCAAAGACCTTAGGAAAGGATATTGTTCCACCTCCTGGCTCGCGGAGAGAAACTGCTCGCGGACGCGTGATTTATAGGGAGAATCTCGTGCGCCTCGTGCTCGCACCGCCATCGTCCAGATCCTCCTCTCTTCTTGCGTTGTCTTCGTCGTCGTCTTTCGACTCTCTGCCTCTCCGTGGCGCTGCACCAACCAACATTCTCTCCCGTATGCAGAGTGCTCCAGTTCCCACGCAACGCGGGGCTATGCACTCTCTAAGCGTGTTCCTTGTCGTATATACGTTTATATACACGTGTGTATGTGTGTGGAGCTGGTTTTATGCGCTCCTGTTACGCACCCATCCTTTGCCGCAACCGTATTCGCGCTGGCATTAGCGTCTTCGAACGCCTTTTGCGGACCAGGAAACGCGGCTCGTTATTGTGTCGCTTCGAGAGACGCGCTCCTTAACTCTTTTCGGACCAGACGTGTCCCAAACGTGACGCGGATAGGATCTTTTTCCATTCACTTTTTCCCCCTTCCATCGTCGATTCGGGAATCGCTGTTAATTATGCGCTTCGAGTTTTTTTTCTCGATATGTATATGCGTGTACGGTTGCTCGGTCGGTAAGTAATGGATAATTAAACGAAGGGAAATCTGGAGCGTTATTATTAAAAAGTCAATTATTCCCTAATTGGTATTAAATTAACACCTCGTATGAATAATCTTCTCCTTTATATCTCTCGATCAATTATCCCAATTAACTTTGTAACTTATAAGAGATAGATAGATTTTTCGAATTGGAGAGAGATCTAAAAATAGCCGGGTAGAGGAATCGATCTATCTTCTCTTTCGACTTCTCTATCTCTCTATCTTTCTTTCTCTCTTTTTTTCTCCCCTCCCTTTTCGTTTTCGGCGATTTCGTTGTTTTCATCGCGGCGTTTCAACCGTGTTTTCGATCGTTATTTATCTTATATACATTGTGCACGCTTTGTGGTAAATCATGTTTAATAAGCCATAAGTTACGCTTTTGCCCCGCTGTATTTATGATATGTTGATCCTTATCCGAATGATGTACATTAACGATCGAAGCGAGAAATCTGTATATACACTCGGATCCGGTGTATACACCGGTATCTATCCCGGAGAGTAGAGTCTAGACGAGTAACGCGCTGTAGGCAGTTAACCGCTTATCCGACAGAAACGTATCGAATGCAAATATCTTGTGCGAACGTGGCACGGTTCGAGGTGCGTTTAAACGAATTCGATCCTCCAATTCTTTTCATTTCTCGCCATTTTGTAGTTTTTAGGCTCGCGTGTATCGAGCGAATTGGGGGATCTATTTTAGATATATATATAGAGGGGATAAGGAAAGATCGGGAGAACGAGGGCGAAGTAAGGAAAGTTTCGATGAAGCATAAACTTAAGCGTGCTTAATTAAATCTAGATTTTGCTAATTGTCGAGGCTTGGCAAAATTACTTCTTCCAGTACTACTGGAGATTTCGTTTCGGGAGATAGGTAGGATCAGGAGTGTGATGAAGAGAATTAAGAATATTTTCCCGTTACGAAGAAATTATTTATTGATAGTCACATTGTGCATAAAATTATCTAATATTTTTCACAACGAAAGAAATATATCTCAAATATTTTCGTCCGATTTATTATCCAGTTTAAATGTAATACTTTCGCAATTACAAGAAATAAAACGGGGAAATGTCTGATTTGGTGGGGGAAATTCGATAAAATATTTTCCAAAATTGTTATTTATTTAATTATTCCAATTTTTTTGTATCTTCTTCTTCTTCCTTCATATGATTTAAACGAAACTACGTATTTTCATTATCGCCAATTTATTACGCGTTTCAAGAGCCGTTCGCACTCGAATAGTTATTTTATCGGATGTTTTTATATCGAATATCGATGCCAAATGTCAAGTTCACGTAATGTCTGCTACTTATAACGTGGGAACAATCGTGTAATGATATTCCGGGTATCGACACGATGTCACGTTCTTTTAAACGTGATAACGAAGAGAGAGAGAGAGAGAAAATTCGCAAAGAAGATGTACAAGAAACTTGAAACAATCACGATAGAATCGAATACAATACTTGGAACTTGGAAACGCAACACTTCGTTCCTTTCCTTCCTGCGAAGTTCCAAGATTCCATCGATCATTTCGTCTTGCGAAAATTCGAGATTCTAAAAGAGGCAGATATCGCGAGTATCGGCACGAGAATCGCGTCCTTCTTTTCCTTTGGGCGGCCATTCGGATCCCTTTATTCAGCCCTTTCAGTCGTCGGTTCCCAATGCAACGGACGAAAATGTCAAATCAACCTACGTTTCGAAAGAGAGAGAGAGAGAAATCAAGAGAGAACGGAGAAAAATGGGCAGCCGTCATCGATACATCCGTCCGCTTACCTGGCGAGTGTATATCCATCGTGCACATCCCCCTTTTGTTCGACGTAGTATTAAAAAAAAAAGAGAGAGAGAAAAAAGAAGAAAAAAAACATAAAAAAAAAAATAATAAAAAAAAAAGAAAAAAGAAGAAAACTGTGCCTAAGATGAAAAGGCACGAAGTGAGCCTCGCGGCCGGCTGGAGGCCTGCCAAATAATATACCGGCACCCTGTCCACCCCCGCTTTTCGCCATCCGGTCTTTCCTGACAAGGCAACAGTCGCGTTACTATCAGCTATCCTCCCAGACCTCGCCCCGCCTCTGCTCCTGGGTACTTTTATATTTATTACGAAGGCACGGGCGGAGATTACGGATGGGCGCGAGGGAGGGGGAGGGGGCGATGGCGCGGCGCGGACGTATGTAGAGAGGAGAGGAGAGGAGAGGAGAGGCGGCAGGCAGAGGAGAACATTTTGGGATGATCCAACCCATATTTCGCCTTTTGTCATCGGGGTATAGGACACACACAGGCTGTCGCTCCCTCTCATATGGCGGAATACCGGAAATAGTTGAAAGCTGCAGGCTCGAATCTCATGGATACATTCAGCCGTCGATGTCTCGCGGCTTTTCTTCTCCTCCTCCTCTCCCTTTTCCCGCCGCTTGCTTCGGCCGCGTCTCGTTATTTTCACTCCGGGCTATGCGCTCCGTCCTCCTCGCTCTTAATTGACCGCGATGCTCGCGGGGATTGTTCGGCTCGATTCCTCGGGCCGAAATCTCGAGGTAAGGTAAGGAGGACGGATGGATGAATAAATCTTTGCGCGATTATTGGAACACGTACGCTTTGAAGGAATTGAACGTTGAACTTTAGGAAAATGGGATAGGAAAAAGACTCGACTCGATTTTCGATTCGAGATATTAAACATTGCTTTTCATTCGATTGTAAGGGAAAAAAAAAGTCTCTTCTAAATCGTTGGGCAAAGATTATTTTCGAGAAGTTAGTTCAAAGTTCTTCTCTCTCCTCTTTTTTTCTTCATTTCCGCATAACCGAGCGTAAAAAAAGAAGAAGAAGAAGAGGAGGAAGAGGAGAGGAAGAAGAAGAAAAAAAGAAAGTAGATCGGAGCGTGCACGAAGCTGGCTCTTTTGCGTGTAGCCGAGTTAAACCGACGCGGTAGTGATTGATGATCTTTCGGCGTAACGATCGCCTCTGCTATATATCCCGTGAACGTGGCGCTGAGTTAGGGTCTGCCAGGCCGACAAAAGGAGCGAAAGAAAACGCGGAAGGCGAGAAAGGGAGAAAGAAGCCGGAGACCGGCGCGACGTGGAAACGGACGAGGCTGCTCGTTATCCCCGATTTTACAGGAATTAAAGAGCTGATTACGCGGATCCACCGCGCCCACGATTAAGATGGGCGCGGATTAAAATTGTGCCGCGCTACCGGATCCTCCTCCCCCCCCTTCCTTGGATAAGATTTATTACGGCGGATCTCTGCTCGAATTGCGGCATCGAGTGGGTAAACACGGTTTTCGCGATGGTTAAAATTCCGAATCGCTCCGATTATTCGAAAGTCGAAAGTTTCTTAATAGTGGAAGAACAGGGGAGATCGTAAGTTATCGCGGTAAAAGTAATTTTAATCGTATTTCGAAATAAATATGCAGCTTTTTCCAAAAAAAGAAAAATTAAAATTCTCCACACGAACCAAGTATCCTATTTCACGCATCCCCTCGAAATGTCCGTTTCATAATTATTAAAGCGGTTATTTATCCCGCTTGCAACAATATTTATTCATTCCCCTCGCTACAAAACGTATATAATAACCAAGAAAAATTCTTCTTTCTTTCGAACAGAACGATCGAATCCACGGAGTTTCGCTCCTCGACCGGAGTGCGTCTAAGGCCTGCTGTAAGTCGGTTTATCATTGGTCGTCGAGATGCGGAGAGTAGATGGCGCCGATTAAAGCGCGGGAAGCGGAGCTATAAAGGGGCCAGGTAAGTAACCGCGTCGGGTACTCGCGTTGTGGAGGGGCGGGGGAGGGGTATAGGTAGGTAGGCAATAAATTTTCGAGGCCACTTTCAAGGAAACTATTCAACCGAGGTGGATCACGACGGTTCGCGCTATTAACTGGCCGGTGGTAATGAGAAACCTGTCTGGAGACAGTCTGGAGACAGTCTGGAGACAGCGTGGACTAAGAGAATGACGCGGCTCACGGTTTGGGAAGGAAACCGCAGGAAACGGTTTGGGGGGCCAGGTCGGCGATAACTGAAGGCTATTAATCGGCCGCCATATTGCCCACCTCTCTGGTCTAGCAGTCATCCCTTGCCGAGGAGGGTCCTTCGCCGCCTTACCAGCGCCACCCTCCATCCCATCCCCCCTTCTCCGCCACCTTCTTTAACGTTCCCTCTTTCCGCATCGAGTGGCACGAGAGAGGAGGGGGCCTCGGCCTCGGCTCGTCAAGTCGCCAACTTGGAAATTGCTTTCCTCATTTATAACCGGGCCAGTGTCTGACCGTCGTCGTTCGTGCTCCCCCGTTTTCTGCGATCTCACCCTCGCCGCCACTCATCCTCCGATTTCCTTCTCTTCGATCCTCACCGTACTCTTCTCCCCTCTTCTCTCCTCTCCTCTCCTCTCGTCCCTCTACTCTCGTTTCCTCCGGGGGCTATCGACCCCGTGGTCGATCCTATATAGGCCTCGCCTCCGACGCAAACCCCCTTCTCCCTCACGAGCGCTGTCGTGAGTCGACCGATTTTTCGTGACATATCTCTTCCTTAAATCCTTCTCTCTCTCTCTCTCTCTCTCTCTCCTCCCTTCGCCTATCGGGGGAAGGTGGGATAGGCAAACGGTGAAATATTGGCGCGCTTTGATGCGGCTGAATTACGGCTACGGGGTTAATATACTTTCCAATCACGCGGAAGTGTCACTGTTATTTGTTCCTTTTCTTTCCGGGTGGCAAGTATCCTTCCGCGTTTTATTATTCTTCTTGCGATTCCAAGAATGTTTTTCGATTCCTTTCGATCGAAGTGGATGATTTATTGTAATCGTTTCTTTCTGATAAGCAATAATATTGCTACATGTGTTGTTATAATGTGATAATTAAGATGGAAAAATTAATAATTTCTAGGTTCGGAGTAATTTCTAACTTTAATTTTCCATCAGCTCGAAATCGTATCTTTTGGATACATCTCGATTTAGATAGGATTCCCAGAATCGCGATCCTAGGATTAACGAATTGCGTGCGTGTAAGCAATTTATAAGTAATTTGGAGAAATGGGTTAAGATCTTGTAAAAGATCTCGAATTGTGTTTTCGTCGAAGAAGAAGAAAAAGAAAAGGAGAGAGAGAAAAAAGAATTAGCTCGCTCGGAGCGTGTTTCGTGTGCATCCACCACGATTATCTGAAACCTCGTGTCTACGTAATGGACTTAGATTAACTCGGTAAACAGGATTAAGATTTCAAGTGGGCCGATATGATCTTTCCTTAAGAGCTCAATTACATCGACCTCTTCTCCTCCTCCTCGGGGTTGCACACACAGAGGCGAGAGAAAGCTCACACGTGACACGAAGATCCTAATTGCGCTCGATATCGTTTGGAATAAAAATCATTGCGAATCTTTTTAAAAAAACATCCTGGAAAAATAAAACGATCGTTTTCGAAGAATCAACAACTCGCTCCTCTATCGAAAAAATTGTTTCGATATTCATTCATTCGTTCATTCGAGGCCACGAAAACGAAAATCCCGCGATAAATGAAAAGAGAAAACGATTGCACGATTCTGAATTATTACCGTATTCCCTCGGTAAAAGAAAATTTCGAAACGCAAATTTTACGACCGCTTGGCGAAAAATTGTGGCGGAAACTCGCTCGAGATAAAACTCGTGGCGAAATGTCGTCAAACGTGCAACGTGTATAACGAAACGGAAAAGGTAGGAACAAGTTCGACACGGTCAAATTCTGAAGCGTTTCCGCGGGGATCGGGAGGAGGGCAGAGATTAGTTGGATTCGCAGAGAGAAGCTAATTATGCTAGGAGCGGTGCACGAGCTCGCGGGACTTAATTTAGATTTACATGGATTAACTCTCGACTTTTGACCCCCTCCTCCCCTCACGACACGAATTCCTTTTGCGAAGCCTGCCCGCTCGTTACTCGCTTTTTCAAGAATACGATAATTCCGCGGGATTAATAAACGGGAACCAACGGTTGACATCCGGTGGCGGCGTCCATTTTGCCCGAGTCTCGTGCAACGGAGATAACGGACGATATTCCACGGTGGCGAGAAAGTGTGCATTAACCGCGACCGCGGCCCCCATCCAAAATCTTTTTGCGTTCCTTCCACCGCAAAACTGTCAAAGATCGCTGGATATACGCTACGTGTAACCTATTTGAAAAACTTGCAGCAATGTTTTTTTTTTTTTAATTAAACATCTCTACAAGTTTCGAACGAATTAGAAGTAAATTCTGAGAGGACAAACCTTGGATCCATTTACCTTGCACTCGAGCTTGCTAAAACTCTCGCAAGATGGAGCGTCGATAGAATTCGAGAAAGAAACTCTTTCGATCGGTACTCGAATCGTCACGTCAATCAGATCAAAATTGTTCCAAAAATATTTCCTCGACTCGACTAACGAATTTTTACCAAAAATACTCGCTGATCTATCGTCGAAGACTCGTCAGGATCGGGGAAACGGGGTCACGGGGCGGTGAGAAAAGCGGATGCGTGTGGAAAGGAAACGAGCGAAGTTATTCTGCGTGAAGCAGCGAAGTTTGCATCGTCCACGCCGTGCGAGTGGAGCGAAGCGATCGAGGTGCACACGCGCGCGCGCGCGAGAATACAGAGGAGAAAAGGAAGAGAAGAGAAGGGAAGAGGAGACGGTGGAAGATGGAGGAGCGGGCAATTATGCGCGCACCGAGTATTCGCAATTACGCGGATGTTGCACCGCACAGAAATCGGTGATTTGAGCTTGCTCGCTCGATTAAGCGTACCAGCGTGGAAGGAGAGGCGAACATGCGAGCCAGGCCGGGGAAGATAGATGGGGAAAGCCTCGTTTTAATTGCGGGCCGAACAGATTGAAGTAGAAGAAGATACCGGAAGCGGGTACATTACCCGCACACTGTCGTGTAACGTTGCCTTGTACACGTTGAAGTTGAAACGCGTACTTTCAAACAGAGGTTTTTCACCTCTCCCTTTTCGAATTGCCAAGCTTTTGTCCCAGCGAAATGGAATATTTCGGTTTGGAATTCGGAGGAGAATTTCAGGTTGATTAACAAAAATTACGTCTTAATCTCGCGTGAATGAAACCTTATCGACCTATGAAAGATATATTTAAAAGAATATTAAATATAAGAAGAGAGAGAGAGAAATTGAATTTCTTGAGATTATAGTATTCGGGAGTTATGGTTGTAGATTATTCTTTTCCGGGGGAAAGAAAAAAAGAAAGATTGGAATTGGAAGGGGTGGGAATGGATGGAAGGATGGATGGATGGGAAGGATAAAAGAAGGCGACGAAGTAATAGAATTGCGCTTTGGCGATGATTAAAGGAAACAGGGGGAAAGAAAAGCGAGAAAATCAAGGAGCTCGCTATTTAACCTCTTTGGGAATAGCCGATTCGAGGCTTGATGGGTTGATTAAGCGTACGATGAAAAGGATGGATGAAATACCGAGGCGCGGTGGATGGATTTACTGTACTTATTAGTATAATTATGAGGAAACGGAGGAATTGGAGGGAAAAAAAGAAAAGAAAAAAAAAAGAGTGAGGGGGAACCGATTATTCTGAAATTTGTTTAATCTTCCTCAACTCTGAAACTCGCGGTGTTGCGCTATTACCGTGGAAAATGAAAAATAAGAGCGAAGAGAACGAAGGGAGGGAATAGAAGAAACGAACGTATATAGGAATAAAGGAGGAGAAGGAACTAGAACGGGAGCGAATTTTTGTTAACGATTCCAGCAACAATTTGATCAGAAAGTATATACGCAAAGAACGATAAACGCGATGATCCACCTGGTTGCCGGGAGAACTGTGTTGGACGATTCCCTCCAAGAATGCGGCTAAGAAGCCACGTTGAAGAAGTAGAAGAGCAACGGGACCGCAAACTGCCAAAGAACGCAATATCTAACGGGGCAAGAAAAACGCCGCCAACTTAGAGATAGAGAGAGAGGGAAAGAGTGAAGAAAGATCTCGAGGATATCGACCGTGTATATAGTAATTTCTCTCTCTCTCTCTCTCCTCGATCGACGATTCGATCGTCGAATGGACGTAACTATGAAAGAAAAAAAAAAAAGAAAAATAAAAAAAGGAAAGAGAAAGGCAAGCTCTCGTTGAAAGAAGGAAAGGATACGAGATGCGTGAGATGGAGAGGAGGCGATCAACGTCGCCTTGACGGACGAAACTAGTATGGAAGAAGGCGGAGGAAGCGTGATCGAAGAGGCGGATGAGGCAAGGAGGACCGAGAGAGGTAAAGAGAGATTGCGTTAGCCGGTATCCGCGAAGGATATACGTAGAGATATTGCAACGGGCGCCTGGAAGGCATAGATTGCCGCTCGCCAGAAGAAGGAAGGAAATGGAAACAGAGAGAGAGAGAGAGAGAGAGGAAAAAGGAGAACGACGGAGAGAGAGAGAGAGAGAGGTGGTGGTGGATGGAAAGACGGAGATTCCTGCTCGATAGTACACGCCACGCCGAGGATCTCTCTTCTCTCTGGTACTACGGTTCCCCCGGAATGAACCAGATTATTGGCTGAACCCTGACCGTAGAATTACGTATTCGGTAAAAAATCCCCCTCCTCCTCCCCGTTCGTGAGGAAGAGCCGAGGAGCTTTTTTACGGACGATGCGTGCGGCGTGCACGCCGACCTCTTCTCTCCGCTTCTCTCCTTCTTCCCAGACCATTCCCAGTCTCTCCACCTCTCTCTCTCTCTCTCTCTCTCGCCTCCTCCACTCTTCTTCCTCCTTCTTCTTCGATCCGCGTGCACGTATACGGGTGTACAAGCTCCACGAAGATCCTGGGCCGAGGATGTTGAGGATATACACGTACTTAGCAGTGGTGGTGGTGGTAGGTAATACCACTACGTGGCTACGTTCACTCGGTCGCGCACGTGGATGTGGCCGAGCGCTGTGAGCTAAGGTGAAACCCGTACTCGGGGTTGCCGAGGTAGGGAGGATCCGGGTCACAGATCAGCGGTCCCGCGTGAGCCGAAGAACCCGCGGCGAGGAGGAGGCCCTGGGTCCCATCGAGAGCGCGTATCGCGAGCAAAAGCGGGGTACCTGCTTGCCTCCCCCCCGCTCGCCTCTCCCTTCGTAATTCTCCTCTCGATTCTTTCTTTATTTCTTCCTTCCTTTCTTCCTTTCTTTCTCCTCTCTCTCTTTCTCTCTTTGTTAGAATACGCGTTCAACTATTTTTTTTCTATCTATCAACAATTTCTTTCTCGTTTGTTGGATAATTTTCTCTGTCTTGAATTTGAGAAGAATCTTTCACGTAATTTCAATTATTTCGTCAATCGAGAATCAGAGAATTGACAATTGTTTATTTCAGGAGAAAAAACATTTGTTTTTTATTCTTCTTTATACCTCCTCTCCCAATTCGTTTCACCATCTACCACCCAACAACTGACTACTTGATTCCCGGTACTCGGTACCGAGCACACCATCACGTTCACAATGAACGCCACCCCGAGGCCACCGCGTTAGTTCCTCCTCGTTCCTGTCCCGCTCCTCCCCCCTCCCTCGCCGCCACCGAGCCATCCCTTTCTCTCCCTCCCTTTCTCTCTCTCTCTCTCTCTCTGCCGCTCGATTTCTCGGGACGAGCACCGGACCGAGACACGTCCAGGTCTCGAACTCACGCACTCGGAGGATCGTTCTCTCGATCGCGTCGCCGTCCTTCTTCCTCCTGTTCGAGCGAGTGGCGTGTAGGCCGCTATCGTAGGCCTCGTTACGTGAATCCTCCCCTTTGAACTCGACGATTCTTTGTCGTGGTGGGTGTCGTGTAACGCTGATCCGTCAATTCCTTCGGGCTAATACCACCTCTTCGACTCACGTGGCAGCTTAATGGCGTTAATTTTAACCGGTGACTAAATTGCCGCGGCTTATACAGTCTGGCTGTGATTCATGCTCTCTCTCTCTCTCTCTCTCTCTTTCTGATGCGCGTGGAAATGTGGAATATTACGTTCACGTTCCTTCGAACCGGATTTTTCTGGACCAATGCTCGGATCGGAGTATGAACGATATTATATCATAAGGTGTCGCGGAAAGTATTTGGAAGAAAATTTTATCCTCGAATGAGCAGTTTTTAAAAAAATAATCTCTACTTCTCGTTTCAATAATTGAATAAAAAGTAGTTTATTCCGTGCGTTCGCTGATTCTTGTCAAATTAGTATTGATTAACGACCGTTGCAACCATTTATCGAATTATTTCTTTATTACAATATCGAATCAGGCTGTATTTCAAGCTTCGAGATACGTAATGGCAACGTTGGAACGCATGTTCGTAACACCGTTCGTAATATCAGTAATTTACACCATTTCAAATTATTACGTTCTTACTTCGTTCACGATTATCATCAGCCTTCTCTCTCTCTTATCGCACTTCTCGTATCATTTAACGCGATTCGATGCCTAATTTCGAGACGAATTTTTTTCTCTTTTCCTTTCTCGAATTACTCTCGCGATCGATGAGAAATGAAAATTTCTCGTACATCATCTAGCGAGAAGATGGTTGTATTTATTCGCTCGCGTCGTAAAAGTATTTCTTCCTCTCCGCGCCGACGGATAACGAGCGATGTCTCGAGGAAGGAGAGGGGCGAGCGTGCAACGAATCCCTCGATGAACTTATAAATCAGATTTAAACACTCGGACGAGGTCTTGGATGCCCCTCGTATCGCGTGCACCCTCCGCTTATATACGTCTTTATTGCGGGGCCAATCGCGTTCTCGCATCAATCGACGAATCTTTCCATATCGAACGAATATAAGAATATATATAAACGTTTAACTCATTCGATCGATTTATATTCGACAAAACTTCGCAGAAAGAATAAAAGGAGATTATAAAAACGTTCGATATTGAAAGTTTAAATCACACGAAAAAATTCGAATCTTTGTTCTCAACAAATTAAAATTACTATTCCAAAATTAAAATTAAAATTAAAATTCATCACGATCTACAGATTCGCTACAGAAGAGCTCTCAAAAAAAAAAAAGAAGACTGAAAGACACGTATTTACGAAACAAACATAGGAGGAATATTAATCCCCGGAGAGAAACATCCGATCCTGTTCCGTGGAGCACACTCGCCTCCGCTCGCTCCTGCGAAACGCGAGCGAACCCCTGACCTTTCCCGGTGTACCCGTTATACCGTGGGCTCCATTACGCATTGCGCTCCTTTTTATTGCCGATCGGTGAACGGTAGTAACGTAAATTCACCGGCCGGCATCGTGGAAATATAGGAGCGTAGCTGCGTACATCCGCTTCGGGGGGCGCTGCATCCTTCCACCGCGTCTCGGATTCCATCCGAGATGCTCGTTCGTGCATTCGATAACGGGGAAGAAGGCTCGAGCTATGCCCCGGTCTATCGTCTCTTTTGAAAAGAGGTCGAAAAGAGAGGAAGGAAAAAAAAAAAGAACTTACCGATTAACGACAGAGCTCTCCTTCCTTGTACACATCGATGTACAAGCAATAGGTGCAAGCAAGAGTAAAATTATATCGTCATTGTTTTTGGAATGTTGGAGAGAGGCTCGGCAGAGAGAGAGAGAGAGAGAGAAGGGGAATTTGCACCGGTGATGGGAGATCGTGACCTTTGGAGATAGGGTCTCGATCGACGTGCTCTAATTACGGTGTTATCTTCGTTGCTTGGAATATGGTGAGAGATTTGGAGGCTTTCGAATAAAATTGGAATATTTTATTTCATCGAGAAAGTTTGAAGCGAACTATGTATATGATTTCGTCGCAAAAGTGTTTCGGATTATAATATATTTACAGGGATAATTAAGAAGAGCGTTAAGAATATGGTTGGATCGAACATCGATGTTGCTGAAAAATCGATGCGGCGTAACAAAAGCTACAAAAGGTAGGCGAACAATAAGACTTTTGTACAGAGATGTACACAGGATCCCGTTCTCCGCGGGCAGAGACGCGTGAATAAATATTTAAATGAAAACGCGCGGAGCCTGGGGCGCATTCTTCGTAGCCCGTCGCGTTCCATCGTTGGCCGTTGGGGAATGGAAAAAAAATATAATGCTTAAAATAAATAGCGTTCGAACGGTGTTCTACGTTTTTTCCGAAAACCAGCTGCGCCCGCGAAGCTGGGGGAAATACATATAACACGATCTGGGAGGAGGGTATCCGCGCATACCAGCTACGTGTACACCGGGATTATTTCGCCGAGCCAAATATTTCGCCGGCCGATATTTCGAGCGTCCTATTGACAGAAAGTAGAAGCTTATCAATATTTCAATATCGAGCGGCGAAAACAATTTTATTCAATAAAATGGAAATCTGCCTGCCTCCCCTCCCCCCCCCCCTCCGGGCCTCGGCCACTGGCCGGGGCTTTTGAATATTTACCACGGTTAAACAGTTACAACGAAGCTCCATTTAAATCTCAAAATCTTTTCGGCCAAGTGGATAAGAAATCGATGCCAACGCGTGCGTTTTTGTTTCACGGGAACGATGAAAATTCGCCGCCGTCAAACGACCAAAGACCACCAACCAACCAACCATCACCATCCGTTTCAAAACGTTCGACCAAGAAATTAAAATGTAAAAGCCGGGGAAAATGCAAAAATCCTTCTTTCGATGCGTATTTCGAAATGCATAATAACAATCTTGCATAATTATCCTTCAAATGTTGCAATCTCGTTTCCCAAGTAGACTAATCGAAATCATTTCGTACAACATTTAATAGATCTCATGATTCCATATTCGAACGAAACTGCAATCCCTCGAATAACACGCGATAAGACAGATCGCGTAGATTAACTTAGGAAGCCTCGGTTACGAGCAACAAACACCGGTTAACCACTGTCCCAGAAGCGACACGCTGTTAACGCTCGCGCATAATATTCATCCGCTCGGTTACGTCCGGCGCAATGCGGATCGACAGACGGAGAAGAAGCGGGCGGGCGTTATAGGCGTAGCGGAGATGATCGTGCGGGGATCTCGACACGCCCGGAGTTCACGCTCCGACCGGCGGGGTCATTGGGCAGCCTGCTCGACAACAAATCATGGCTAATGATCTACCCGTACCTTTGCAGTTACTGTGGCTCGATACATACGAAGGAGGAGGAGAGAAGGCGCTTATCCAGGAGGGAGCATCCTTGTGGCATCCCTTCAGTGTTAGTCATCGGCCGGCCGTAGGCCTATGACAAAGCAAAAGTCGTCCACTCCCACGGAGGGAGACCCCCTTCCTCCTCGTTTCTTCCTTACTTATAATTACAACCGAACCTTTTAAGCGCCGCGCGCCTCCAACCCTCGCGATTAACCAGACACATCAGCCCCGTGAACGCGGAATCCTCCTCTCTGAGAGCTTCTCCTCTCCTCGTATTAATGGATTCCTCGAGAGCGAATTATTCGAGATCCAGGATGATTGATTCGGTCCCCGGATCTTTTTCATCCTGACGGATACGGTAATTCATTAGGCGTACTTGCTAACCGCGCTAATGGTCAGGGAGGAAGGGGAGGGGAGAGGTTGTATCCAAGTGCAACTTGCGATGCCTCCGCGTGATTTTGTTACGGGGTTTGGCTTTACCTTTTAAGGAGCAGCCGAAGAGAATTTAACGAGTTTCTACTTCCTGCAACATTTTCTCTCTCTTTTTTTTTTTTTTTTAGAGAAATTTAATATCACGAGTCACGTAACTTCTCAACTTCTCATATCTGGGATAAAAATCGCGACCACGCTCGTGCCTTCGACTCGACTATCCCCCTTTTGCTCGATCGAGAGGATCGATGATTGCTTCTTAACCGCGCAACAGTCAACGTCCCGAATCAAATCGATTAAACGGCCGCGCGATTAATATCGCGCGCGGAGCGGATGTGCACCGACTTTGAGGGGGTCAAAACCTGGACCCCAGGCTGTACATATTAAGTAGCCGTCCACTGACTTAACGAAGAGAATTAAGACCCACGGGAGCGGATCCCAATCCCCCTTTCCCCTTATTGCGAAAAAAGCGTTCGATTCTCCGTCTTCTGCGTACAATTCCGCCGCGGCGTTCAAGCGTTGTGACGCGACAGTCGACTCGATCGACAGTAAATTTTCACGGGACACCTAATTAAGCGGGCAGGGAGGATAAGAGTGGAGGAGGAGCGACAAGGCGGGGAGGCAAGGCAATAATTATGAACGCAGGACGAGCTCCAGTCCGTCGTCCGGTTAGTTCGTCCACTCCTCGAGCGAGCCTCTCGCCATCGAGTCGTCCTCCTGGGGGCAACAAACAAGCGCGCTCGTGCACACACGCGCGCTACCATCCGCACGGCGCGTGGTGTACACATCGGGAGGAGGAAGGAGGAGAGGTACGACGACCACGACGACGACGACGACGACGACGACGAGGAAGAGGAGGAGAGAGAAACGAAACGAAAGGAAAAAACGAGAGAAACGAAAGAGGAGCATCGTGTCGTGTAAATACGTTGGTCCGAGTACACATGCGAGCCGTCCTCGAGGGTCAACCGAGGTCGAACGAAGAAACGAAGAGAGAGAGAGAGAGATAGTTGGTCCAGGATGGGAGAAGCGCGGTGTGTTCTCAGGAAAACGGATCACGGGGGTATCGATGGTGTTCGATTGATGGCGGAGCGCTCCTCGAGTTGTGGCCTCGAAGAAGAGGGAAGAGTGGATATCTCGGCCGAGGGAGGGACGGAGAAGGGGATATAAAGAGGGGGGGAGGGAGGAGGTTAAGGAGAGACGGCCGTGAAACCACTTAATCGGGGATTTCGCATCGCGTCCCTCGATCCGCCGGAGATATCGGATCGGCAGCGGGAGGTTACGACAGGTCATGGCGACAGCGCGCTCCACCGATTCCCTCCCACGTGTCGGGGGGAAGAGATGGGAAAAATCGTGGCCGCCGCACCGTTAATCGCGCGCTCCTTGCCCGGTCACGCGTGTACGCGTACGGACGCGCGTGTGGGCGATGGAAACGTATGACTGGTGGATATAAGTAATGCCCTTTGTTCCCACCGCGATAACGTACCTCGGCCCTCGCGTAATTCCGTTGTTCGTTAAACGCTGCTCGAAACCTCGATCCTTTGAAAGAGTATTCGCGCGGTGTGGAGGTGGCTCCTCCATTTCGATCTTCCTACCGTTTTATATCATCGTAGGTTCCTCCGTGGCTCCTCCATTTCGATCTTCCTACCGTTTTATATCATCGTAGGCTGCAAGTTTTCGTACGTGGAAATAGTGGAGGATGGAAGGGCGTGTACTGATTGATGGATGATCGAAGAATAATTTGGATTATTGAGCAAATGAATCAATTATTCGAGTTTTAAGTTAACTTTATTTGGTAGTGAAATCGAATTTTTATTATCTTATATTCGTTATTATATACGAAAATATGATTTACAGGAGAAAGGAGAATGAACGAATTGGCGATTTATAAACGATACCTTCCATTCCACGAAACTTGTAATATTTGCGATGCGTTAAATGACGCGCTCCAGGTACTGTTTACATAATAAATTCTGTTCGAGCCGGAAGCCATGCGTGAAGACGATACCGCGGAAGCAATTTCGTAGCGGAATGACAAACCGTTCGCCATTCTTATGCGATTTCACGCACGTGCGTACACACGCGCGAGAGGACGAATAATGTAATCCCGCGAAGAAAAGGAGGCGTGGGACGTACTCGATGATTTGATGCATGCCCCGTTGTTCCGCGTTTCCTAGGCATTTCAAGCAATTTGCGCGATGACATGCCTTCTTACCCAATTTCTCCGCTCTCTGTCCTTTTCATCCTGAAAATTATCCTTCCAATAACCCGTAATTTATAAAATACCGGTTGTTTTAGTTGATTTATTATGTAATAGAAAAAAAAATCACCCGAAAAATAATGGAAGGAAACAAGGAAATTGAAAATTTTAATTTCTAGAATCTAGTATTTAGAGAGAAGAATAGAACGATTCCACGTTATAAATGTAACATTTATTTTCATTTTACATTTTAATCGTTCGTTATTTCTCTCGCATCATATTCGATTCCAACGATCGCAGAAGGGAATTCGAGGAATCTCCTCCGCTCTCGCATAACCATTTTGCCTTGCGTTAGGCGTTTCAAGCGACAAATCGACGAGGCGATTTCGTTATGCGAGCTCACGCACGTGGCAAAATCCACCGCCGTCGTAATTCGAAGGAAGAAAGGGACGAGCGTGAGGTGGGCGTGCGTGCGTGCGTGCGTATTCGTGATCAGGATCGAGAACCGAGGTCGCATCGCGAAACGCAAATTATCGCCGCGGTATTTTTACAATATCGTCTCTTCGATCAAAAATAAGAAGAAGAAACAAGAGAAATTTTAAAAAGGATTTCTCGCTTATCCAATATTATTCGATCGAAATTAAACCTCTTGAACGAAATTTCTTTTTCAAAAAATTAATTCATTGGATCGGAGGGAGCGAATTGGAATAGAAAATTAAATCGTTTAAACGAGACGGAGACGCGGGGAAGGAGGAAGCGAGGGCCGACTTCACGACCCGTTCCCCTCGTCGTTAATCTCGCGAAGAAGATCGCGTCAGTTCGGGAGGATAGGGGGAGGGGTGGTGGGCCATTCGAAAAGCTTCTCCGCCGCGTCCCTTTGTTTACTCGCGTATGAATTACGACGCGATGCATAAATCAGCGAATAATACCTGACAAATCCACCGGCGATAAATAATGGAACGGCCGCGGCAAGTAAGCTACCGTGGTCAACGTGAACTCTGTCAGTCCGCGTCGGTTAATATCCCTGTCCCTACCCTTCAACCGCTTACGTTTACGCGCCATTCGACCACCGATTTACAACTCGCCTCCCCATCCTCCCCCTCCCCCTCCTCCTCGCGCAGAGAAATTGGACGTCGCGTCGACAGATTCCTGGTTTATCCTCGCCTTCCCTGGTCGCGCGAGGGAAAAGACGGATAGTTAGCCGGGCCTTGGACCGATCTCGCAAAAGGGATTCAAAGGTCTGGAACGGTGAGCAAGAAGGAGGAGGAGGAGAAAGAAGAAGAAGAAGAAGAAGAAGAAGAAGAAGCCTGACGAGGTTAAGAGAAGAGGTGGAGAGGCAACGAAGGAAGAGGTTGCCTTGGAAGAGGAGGAAGACGAGGAGAGACGAAGAGGGAGTGGAAGAAGAAGCGGTAGAAGACGAGGGTATTGTTAGGAAGGCGGGCGAAGGGCGGTTGGGTTCTGTCACGTTTCGCATTGCACGCACCAGAACTTTCTGCGGAGGTTGGCGGAGGATCCGCTCGTTCGACTCCCTCGCGAACTGATCACAAGCGCGATCTCGCCGTCCCTGGACGCCACGGAAGATCACGACTTCGACGTGATCCGTCGTGACGACTATATCCCCTCTCCCCGTCCGCCGATATTATTATTATATCCTTGCCGAGCCACGTACAGAACCGGGCATTCCTCCGTATCGTATCTGATGCCCGCTCTTCTTTCTCCCTCCCCTCTTCTTCTTCTTCTTTCTTTTTTTTATTATCATTATTTCTTTTTATTTATTTATCTCCTCCGCTCTTTTTCCTCTCCCTTCCCTCGTTTCGTTCTTTTTTTCTTTTCTCTTTTCCTTTCCCCCTCTGCCCCCTTTCATCATTTCGACCGAGCGAACGGTTCGTTCCGACGGAGAAAAGCGGTCCCTTGGCTACGGGGATCGAGATCCGATTGCGGATGATTTACGCGCCGCGGCAACTGGACGTGCTCTCGCGTCAACGTCCGTCCGATTCTCTTCGTTCGACAACCGTTGAAACCCAGGCCGAACCGTAAATTCCATCTAGGAACTGCGGGGAATAGAAGGATATCTCGATGGGAGGTCGAAATAATTGAAAAATATCGACGTCGTTTTTTCCTTTCCTTTTTTTTTTTCTCTCTCTTTTTTTTACTCGCGATCAATTTCCCCCCTCTGATATTTATTTTAAAATTCACGGACATAACGTCTTAATTTGTTCAACTTTGTATACATATACATATCTTGTTGTAAGAAACAACGTTTTTCCAACATATTTAAACTTGGTCATTCCTCGTCTCTTTCGCGAACTCCCACACTGCCTTGTTGCAACACGGAAACACGCAGTCATCGTTCTCGCATGACTAGTCTCGCATAACCATCCCGACGAAAGGTCAATCGAGAGACGATCGAGAGAGAGAGAGTATCGAAGACAATTTGTCCACCGTGGAGCGTATCGCGCTCGCATCCCGGGCACGCGTGAGGAGCAGGGGAGCGAGAAAGGGGTGGAGCGAGGTTTACACCCATAATTCAACCTCCTCTCTCTGTTATTCAGCCTCGATCGGGTTGTTATTAAGAGGACACCAATAACGTTACCGATACAGCTTTATTACCACACTCGCTTAATGGGCCCCCGTAAGTCCAACTATCGATTTATACAGCTGATTTATGGGGATTCAGTCATTTGCAAGCGAACCACGAACCGCCTTACGTGCGTTCCATGTGCACGGCCAACTTCTCCAACGAGTGGAATCGTTCTTCTTCCCCTTCTCTCTCTCTCTCTCTCTCTCTCTCTGTCTGTGGCCCCTCGTAAAGGGTTAATCAAGGTCAGCCGTTGCGCGCGTTTAAGGTCGAGCGTGGCGGATGAAGACGTGACGCGAAACGATCATTTCGATCCACGCTGATAATGCGCGCGTTCCACCATTATGCAGGCATAGATCAACGAGCTGTCCGAGATGAGGGTTGCGTTTATCGGCCTTTCTCGCCTTCCTCTCCGTTTCTTAGAATCTTAGAAATATCGATCTCTCGATTCTTAATCCTCGATCGAATCGCGGCCAATTTTGGTGGAAAATTATTCGGTTGAAAATCGAGCGACCAATTTTAAGTTTTCCACCCCTCGACCGTCCCTTTGAAACGCTCCTCGTCGTATCCTCCAAAATTCCAATTCCAATTTCTACGACTCTTTCTACGACCAGCTATACGAACCGACCCGCGGAGTAGAATTGCCGCATATATCGCATTCATCGATCCGTGTTTCACACGATCCCCGTACACGTTTCCTCGTAGAAACCGGCGCGGGAATCGATCCGGAAAGTTGAGATTCGTCGAATTCCAGGCCCGCGATCGCCCCGCCACGATAATTCCGCCACCACTCGGCTACCCACGCCAATGGATACGCCGAGATCGTGAGTCAGCCGTGGCTAAAGGCGAGCACTTATGCACGTATATACGCGCGAGGCCGCGAATCTTCGCTCGATTTTAAATTACCCACCAAGTTTTCTTTCCTCCCCTTTCTTTTCTTCTTTTTCTTCCCCTTCTGCTTTTTCTCCTTTCCTTCCTTTTCTTATTTACTTTCTTTCTCTCTCTCTCTCTTACTCTTCGATACTCGCGCTATTGCACGGATAAGCTATTCGTGATCGCGTTCTCTCCGCCTCTGGCTCGCGATGGCAATTCATTTAATCTGCCGCCCCATTCTGCACGCTCTCACACTCGGCCCCTCTCATGCTCGTCTTTACACGACGATATTTAAGCGGGTATTTACCGATCGGCAACAAGCGAGCCGATAATATCGATGGGACGATATTATAAATTCCTTATCGGGCCGGCTACGATGGTACCGGCAACGATGTACGATATCTAATGGCGCTTTTTCCCTCGCCGCAAATTAAATTTTCGAATCGATCGGGCCGCGCGCAGTTCGAACCGCGCACCGAATTTCTCTCCTCGCGCTTCCGTTTCTTGCACCGTTATAACCCGCGTTTCTCTCTCTCTCTATCTCTCTCCATTCGTGCTCCTGTGTGTATTTATGGACCGTTCCACTGTCGTTGGGAAAGTACACTCACTCGCCGACTTCCTGAAACTGGAGATTAAATTGTTTTTGCCGTAGTTCTTTCTGCGATCGAGCGGTTTTTTTCTTTTCGCGCGGATAATTGGATGGATAGGTTGTTTGGGATATTTGTTTAGGATAGTTAAAGGATATCGTGTGAATTGGTATTTTCGTGATTTTCGAACGGGGTTTAAGTTACGCTAAGTAAAGAAAATTCTTCTCCATCTCCATTTTAAGGGGTGAGAAATTTTCGAATGTAGAAAATTGCGAAAAACTTTGAGAGAAATTATACGATACGAATTTTCGTAGTTAAAAAAATTAACGATTCTGAGAAACGGAGGTTTATTTCTTTTCGATTTTTGTTTCGCAGCTTGCAAACTTTTTTTCTTTTTGCAATTTTTACGTCGATATAACACCGTCAGAATTAACATAATATAATTCGCGACACGTGTATACGTATAGAATTTAAGCGTGTACGCGGTTAATGTGCTTTGACAAATTGCATTAATATAAATGTAATGAGCGTGAGTTAATTATTCTATAATTAGAATTGAAGTTGCGTTCGAGTTTCCGTTTATTCTATAATATAACATTATCCGGTCCGCGAATGTACGAATGTTTCAAAACGAGAAAAGTGTTTAAACACAGTGGTTCGTGTTTCAGCGGCAATTTCACTGCGCGTTTTAATAATAATTAACGCGAATACAATGTAATAATAATAATAATAATAATAATAATAATAATAATAATAATAACAACAGTTCGATGTCACGATTAATCAATTAATTCTGTAACGTTAACATAAAATTTAGAAAATCTATCGATGATCTTTAACGAACATATGAACACGCAAAAATTGATCAAATTATAAATTATAAATTATTGTTGTAACAGGTTGAATTCGATGGGAAAAACTCTTTCCTTCCTTTATTCCGCGCGCGTATCTTAAGCAAATTGCGAAAATTTTTTTTTATCCGATCGTAAAATATCGCGGAATGAAAATTTGGCCAATTTGATATGCTTGGTTATCCCCTTCGCTTAAATTCCGTTTCCAGAGACCGATAGAAACGATCAATCCGCTACCGGCAAGTGGTTCTTGCTAACGATGACCACGAGGTAACAATTTCTTCGCGAATGTAACAAAATTGCACGTTGCCTGCCTCGTATGTATGCTGGCTTACATGCGCGAGTACAATCGCGTACGAGTTGTATCACGTGTTCTCCAAGATTCTCTCACACGATTTTTCCTTCTTTTTATTATCATCCTCCTCTTAACCGAAGCCTTAACCATTGTGTTTGTATAATGAGAAATTTTCTTTTTTTCTTCCTTTTTTTTCTTTTTTTCTTTTTTTTTTTTCTTTTTTTTTTCCTTCTCTTTTTTTGATACATGCCATTTCGCATTATATCGCTTAAACGCTTCTTTTGTACGTTTAATATTTTTTTTTTTTTTTTTTTTTTTTTTATTCTTTCTCAGCCTTTTGTGATTTTTACGATTACGTACTTTCAGTTACGATTTTCCTTTGCAAGCAGACAATAAGACGTGAATACGATAATTATAATTTTTTTGTTTTTTTTCTTTTTTTCCTTTTTTTCCTTTTTTTTCTTTTTTTTTCTCTCTCTCTTTTTGGTATTAATTCGGCAAGAATTTTTTCAAGAGAGCCTTCTTCGCTTCATTCAGCGATTCAATACCGCGGCTTCTGGAGAAAATTTATAACTAATATAACTAAAATTTGTATAGGAAATTTCTGTAATTCTTCTCTTTCTTCTTCTCTAGGAAATGATGCAACGTTCGTGGAATCGAATAGAAAGTCCAGTAGCTGCGATACGATGATCCGAAGACGTCGATGAGAAATTAACATTACTGCAACGTGACGCATCGTGCATACCTAATAAACAGATTCGTGTAATGAAAATCTTTATGAGAGTTGTGAAGTAATCAGTCAACCGTGCAATCTCTTCTGTATCTCTTCTGTATCCCTTCGCCTCCGTACGCCTCTCGTCTCCTCTCTATTTTCGTTCCCATCCTTTATCTCGTACCTACTCGTTCTTCTATCTCCATCTTCTTTCTCTTCCCTCTCTTTTCCTTTCTTTCCGACGAAAAGTAAAAAGTCGCAATTTCTTTCCCATTCATCGATCTTACCTTCGACTTACACCATCGAAAGATGTATAAATTACGTTCAAATTTGATGCAATCTTTTCTAATCGTATTAAAATCTCTCTCTCTCTCTCTTTCTCTCTTTAAATAGCTTCTCTCTAAATGGCTAAAAACATCCACGTTTTTAAAGATCCATTTTCGAAAATATCGTAAATACAATCCTTCAGCTTTCGATAATACGCATTATCGGTGTTAATTATCGCTCCGTCGCGCGCGCATTCAGCGTATTCCTCCACGATTTATATTCGCGCCACGCGCGTCAATTCAAAGCGGAACTCTGGGAAAATTGAAAATCTCTTCTGTTTTTATCCCCGCCCCCGATCAATTATCGCGCCCGAACATCTTTTCATCCGGCCGATCGAACGACTCGCACCGATATTTCGCGAATTTTTATTTTTACCTCTCTTCGCCTATAAAGCGCCCAACTCCCTCTCCGTATTATATCCGAATCCGAATTTCTCCAATTTAACAACCGTTTGCTTTATCGCTTCTGTCTACATCCAACTATTTTTCTTATTTTATACCGTCGAATAATTAATCGAGATACATTAACGCTCGAGTTCGACGTCTCACTTATTCCACTTACGGTCAGAAAAATACATATAGAGCTTCTTCAAAATTCAAACATTCGATCAATTGATACATCATTTAATTCAATTCATTCCCGATTATGGCAGAGAAATACCTCCTCTCTCCTTCTCCCTTTCCCTTTCCTTGAATAAAAAGATCCGGGAAGAAAAGCGGAGGCATCGTTTCGGAAGGAAGAGGAGGGAGCCGTAAATAAAGTAGCCGCGGTTAATTCAACGTGCGATAAGTCTCCTCTCCCCCCGCCAGATATAGATACGGGGACAATTTACGGTTTTGAATTACGCCTCGGCCTTACGCCTCGGACGCGAGAGAGGAGAGAGGGGGTCCTAAGAGGAGGCCGACACCCACGTATATAAATAGTGGACGGGAGCGTGTGGTCCTTTCGAGCGAGCAGAAACCGTTGACCTATGACACGCACGCTATAAACAATCCTCTGAAGCAGTAAATGGATATGTGCTGTTATACGGCGTCGAGTTGAAAACTGAGCTCTGCCTCCTACCTCGACCGGGCCACGATCCCCCCTCCTCTCTCTCTCTCTGTCTCCCTCCCTCTCTCCCTCCGTCTCTCGAACCGGGTGGCTAGGGTCGGTCCCTTGCGAAACGGTTATTGGATGCACGCCATGCTCCCGTGCCAACCCCGGGGCTGTTGGTAAATATTTTTTGTCCTGACGAATAGATTTTCTGCGACAGCACGCGGGTAGACGCGACCGACCGCGAGCCTACACACGGAAATTCATTCCGGCCACTCGTCGAGCCTCCTCCTGCGGGACCTCTGATAAATCTTCCTCCTCCTCCTCCTCTCTTCAATCGCCTCCCCCGCGACGCTTAATTAACTCTGATCGCCGCTCGTTTCGCCCCGCTTGTTTCTTTTTTTTCTTCTTCATTGGGAATGGAGAGGGGAGGGGGTGGATCGTCGAAGGAATTTTTTGGAACGGAGCGGGTTAGCTAGGTGTACGTAGGTGTGTATATGTATGTGTGTGTATATCGGTTTTTCCCGATTTTTCTTTTCAATTCTTTCGTCGAATTATCTCGTTGAAAATGAAATTCGCGAAGAATTAAATCGTGTTACGATGATAGAATGGAACGTTAAATTGGTTGATGTTCTTTTTTGGTTCTTGTACTTCGCGAAGGAAATTTTTTTAAAGGGATACAAGTTTGGGAAATTGAATTGTGCGTGAAATGGAGATTATCGGATGTAATTGTTTGAAATTTAATAGTGTGTAATTAATAATTTAGTTAGGAAATGTGTTTAATATTAGAAAAAGGATTCTTTCATCGAGAAAATTGTGAAATCGTATTAAAATCTGTGAACCGTTGTGTGAAAAAGTAATAATGGATTAGATTTAACAAACGCGTGCTTACATTTATTTATAATCATTGTAATCCCCTTACTTTTACAACGTACTTTTTACACTCGAAGGAGAAAATTTTTTTAAGAAAATTGTTAGTTAGTATCTAATCTACAAGAAGTACAGGTCGTAAACTGTAAAGTAATAGCAGTCCAGATTTAATATGTACTTATACTTACTTATTTGATGTGATATATTAAAAAATAAAGGATTAGATGTTAATGATAAATTTCCACATTGTATCCGAATCACGTAATTTTTTACAGCGATCTCAAATTATTTTTTTTTTTTTTGCGCGGCTCTTCCGTTTGAACTTTGTTAGAAGCAGAAGACAATAGCGGCGAATAGTTTATTTTATTGGGCACAGACCAGGATGAGAAACTTGGAGATAAAGTTCATTCTAATAACAAACGAATTTTAGTAACAGTTGTAAGCATTAAAGTGCGAGAAGACCAAACGGGTTCGAAAGTTAAATTGAGTCGATAACTTCGTAATGCGATCCAGATGTTAATGGGGCAAAACTTCGTCTAAAATACACTTTTTGAAAGCATAAGTGAATTACAATCTATGCGTAAATGTTAAACTTCGAAATGGAAAGTGAATAAAGGAGTGAAGGGGAGGGGAAGAGAGGCAGATTCGAAAGAAATAATTATTTCATCGTTCTACGATACAAAGAAAACGATTCTCTCTTGTTATTTGTAATTTTTCTCCCCCTCGCTCGGAACAAAATTCTTTTTTAAAATTTTAAATTCGATAGACTGGCTATAGGCTTTCAACTAAACTATCGTTCGTTAATTTCGCCGATGCAAAAAGAAAACTGTGAAATGACCGCAGGTTTTAGATTCAATTACTAAAAGTATGGCTTTTAATCTCACCCTCGTTCGAACCCTCTCTGTAATGCACGTGACATTAGATTTCGTTCAATGCATTAAGTGTGCGATGAAATTAAAAGTGATTTTAACAGGAAATTGCTTAAATATCGTTTCCTGTAATATTATTATAATGAATATCGTATTCTTCTCAATCAGACGGGTTCAAAGAGCCGCCTACTTTGAACGAGTTTCCTCCAGTCCCGTTTTTATCTCTCGCGGTCTCTTTATGCACGCTTAAAGTATCTTTTATGTGTTGAATCTAAAGAGCAGCAAAGAGTTTTATTGTACCTGTCGTTATATCAATATTATAACGAAACAAATTAAATATTAATAATTTGTTATAAATTCTATCATTTATCGATACGAAACGAGACAGGATATTCAATACCATTTTCGGGATATTTCGTAAAATAATTTTTCAACCCCCACTTTGAAGACAATTATTTTCAATTCGATCACTTTCCTTGTATTACAATTTCTACAATTTTCTACGATATCGAGTATACAGTTTAATAAACATTCGGAAATTTCACCAGAATTTCGCGATTCCATTCCTATATTCCTATTTTCAAATTTCCCCAAACATTTTCCTCAATAATAAACTGAAATCTAACCTCCAAAAAATCATCCTTCGTAAATCCTCGCCACTCCAGCATCCGTTATCAAGATCAACCTTTTCAGAACCGACGACGTCCCGATCGAGCGCTCGCGAGAAGCTTCGAACCTTTCGCGAAACGTAAGAGGAAAGGATAAAGACGAAGGATTGGTGCCACGCTGGTCCAGATAAAAGGTCCTCGGGTGGAGGGAGGGGGGTTGCTTAACAGAAGCGTGTTACAAGCGGTGGATCTTCCGTAAGCTGTAAGATGATACCTCTGGTTGATGAGGCCGTGGCAAAGGAACGTGGTAGGGGTTAGAAGGCGGGATGGAAAGAGGGAGGGAGGGCGTCGTGCACCGCGAAACTTTTGTTATTAAGAGCGGGCCCGGTGGTGGATAGGAGAAACGACTGCGATCGCGTGTATTAGGAAACGAAGCCACGGGGTTCGCCGTAACTCACTCTCTTCGCCGCGTTATATAGCGAGTTAACTAAGCAGTTCGCGTTTCAGAAACGTGAAACGATAACGCACGCATAATGCAAACCGCGCGGCGCGCAACGCCGGAAACGGAATGCCGTAAAATAGTATCTTCGACCGCGAACGCGATAAATTTCCCGCTTTCGAGCTTAAATTACCCGCCGCTCGCTCGCTACGAGCCGAAGATATCCGCGTTTCGGCTCGATACCGGTGCCCCTCGCGAGCGCCAGATATCCGTGGTTATTAAACGGTCTGCACAGACCTTTATCTTGCGTGGATGCGCGCGCAACGCGTGCCAACGAGCTCGCGTTTAGCCGCTTCGAGGTTATTTGTTCGATCAGTTTCGAGAAATGGTAATTAATTGTATCTTTTGCGAATTTTTACCATCGAAATAATAAAATTGTCGTTTTAATCTAGGATCTCTGTTTCGTCTTTGCAATAGTATAATGGAAATTTGGATTGATCGAGATGCATGATAGACGAGTTCGTGTCTGGGACATTTGAGGTTATGTACTTGTGGATGATTAGTTTTTTACGTTCGAGTGCGAAAAGTAAATGTAATTAATTGTAATTACGAATCGTTTATTATCGATCGTTGTGTTATTTGGTGGAATAACTATCGATCGGGAAAAACTATAAATATATCACGAAGCAATTAATTTTCGAAAGTAGATGTTTATGTTGTATGAAAGAGCACATGAAAGTAAATTGACTAGTTAAGTTTTTATAAATATGCAAGTAATAATCGTCGATTTCAGTTCGAAAGAGAGATTTTAAGATTTCTAACATCCGTTATTGCATGCGTTTATGATTCTTGAAAAAGAAAGTGCACGCATCCTAGCGCAAAGTTGAAACTCACCATTTTTAATTCCGGATAAGGAAGTATTATTATTTTGCCGTGTCACGAATATTAAAATTAATTTCCATTATGCGGATGTAAAAATTGTTTATATCGGTAATTAAATGTAAAAATTAGCTTGCAAAGTAAGTATATGTTGATTCGAATTAATTAAATATTGAAAAACTAAACTGAAATCTGAACAAGAAGTTAATCGCATGCAATCCGAAATCTAATTATTGGTTGAACGAATTTATTTACGTTCGGAAATTAATCTATAAAAATATATATTCATTTATCGAACGCCATTTCAAATATTCTTCTACGTAGAATTATTCTTGCAGGACATTCATAAATGTAATTTTAACAAATGCATTTAATCATTACGTATTAATAGGAATTATAAAATTTACAACCTGTTGGACACATAAATTATGATAATTCAATTGAATTTTGTGTAACTAAAGAATGTTTAAATTTATACGCGTATAAATTATAATCGAATATATCGAAAAGCATTTGAATTACTATAGCAATTACTATTCATTCAATTCATCCTATATAACCTTTCAATATTGGAAAAATATTGAAATTTCAAAAAACCAATACGTGTCTTTTCTATATTCGTTAAAATTTATCTCGATAATCATGCGATATGACGCGATATCGTCGTAATTAGAGAAAAATATATTAAATAGGCGAATTAAGCGATCAGAAATCCAAGAACTCATCGGGATTATCACTTTCCACCGAGAAGTAACAGCAATGATATAAAATACATCATCCACGATAATGCATCGTCAAACAACTCGCTTTTACGACCTGAATAAACGAGGAGCGCATCAAGTTTAACCTCCGTTAGACGTAGCCGTTCGCAGATTCGCGAATCTAGTACGAGCATCAAGAATTCAACCGCAACTTTCCTTTACGATTCCACATCGCGAACATACATATGTACGGTTTGGTTTCAAAACCGCAAAACGTAAACTGTACTATCATCGTCTCTGTTGTCGAAAGAAAATCGTCGTACGATTAATATCGCGTTACGATGCCAATATTTGGATACTATAATACTCTGGAAACTGCTTTGCTTTCTTTTTTTTTTTTTTTTTTTATTAAATCTTAAACGTATAACTTCCAGCTTTACAAATACAAATTTTTCGACATTCGATTAATTCTCCTCGTCAAAATTTGCATCTATTTCCATTGCATGAGAACTTTTTCACACTTTCACGTGTACTTATTCGCACGTAAACACATCGATAAACGTTAATTTTACACCTTTCGTAATAAAACTTTCGAGAATCGCTCTCGAGAATAATTCTTCGTCAATAGATCGATCGATACGATCGTCCCATGAATAATTTCTTCCTTCTTTCCTTCTCCTAAATATATATACGTTTACTCGAAAACGAGAACAAATTCGCACAAATCGACAAAATTCACAGGTCGGACACCCGTTTGCTCGAGTCGTTTAAAACTCTCCTTCACCCCTCTCCTCCTTTTTCCAAACGTTTATATCGGGGGAAGATAATTCGCGCAGGCGACGGCAATAACGAGAACGTTCGTGCACGAAACAATGCGCCTCTATTCACGCTCGTTATTCCCCCCTCGAAACTCGTGCAACACCTCGCCTTAGCCTTAGCCTCGCTCACGAAACTCGGCGCTCGCTCGCTCGCCTAATTAAGAAAATTATCGCGGTGATTCCCGAGGACGAAATTTCGCGAGTTCGCGAAAGAGATCGGACCGGCCGCCAATAGGTCGAAACACGAAATCAACGATGAAGAAGATTACGCGGCTGAAATCGTACGCCCGCGGAAATCGGCGAGACCGAAAGGAAATTAATAGAGTTGGTCCCGGATGTTGGTCCGTTCTACCGCAGAGAGTACCGCAAACGTTAACCCGCACTATCTCTCTCGCCTTCCATCCGAGAGAGGATTAAAACGCGACGTCCCCGCCCACGCGCGCATTTATTTTCGAGTTCCATTAGTTCGTCGATTACGTCCGGCAACGGATGCCTTCTGATGGCCGAAACGTCCTCCGCCAGAGATATCTGGCTGTTTCGTTCTTCTGGCTGTATGCGAGCTTTATCGAGAAAAATTTGGGAGTTTTTCGAGGAGTTTTTGTGGCAGGGGTGGATGAGGAATTGGATATTAAGTTAAATTTTTTTTTTTGCTAGTGGAATTGAGAATTTTTTAAGAATATATCTCGAGAAGATATGAAAGATATCTTGAGGAGAAGTATTGTTTACGAGGATTGGAAAAATGGTTTGGAAAAATTTTAAGGATCCAAGGATTTAATTTTTATATAAACGTCGCGAAGTTTGATAAATTATCTGGTTGGGAAAAGTTGCGATTCGATATAAGTTTACGAAACGAGCATAGATCGGTGGATTCCTGTCTTCGAATTCTTAGGAACAAGTTTAAAGGTTGAAAGAGAAACTTTATTGCAGAGGGAAGTTGAAGGTTAAGATTGAGCAAGATCTCGAATAACTCGTAAGAATTAGGTACAACGTTGAGGGTACAACGATACGAGAAAAATGTGGGAAGAAATGAAGAGTCATTGAAGTGAATGGGCAAAGTGAATAGACAGTTTGTATTCATTGTCCTCCGCAAATGGTACGAATACTTTATTTCCAACCACGGTATTCAACAACTCGAACACGAGGTTTAATATCACAGTTGTCGAGTATCATTATAGATAATATATACGTTCGTAAGATGAGAACGACAATGCGCGCATTCGTTCGAAGAAATTTCAAATTTGTAAAACAACAAATTCGTTTAACATAAACGAATCAATTTTATTTTTCAATACATAAATTTCGTCTCTAATTACGAGGGAACGAAACTCTCTCTCTATCGTTCTCCGAGTTTTAACTGAAGGAGGAACGCAGATCTGCGAGTTTCCACCAACCTGATTCTCGACGTGCGTGCATACGTGCGTGCGTGCGTGCGTGCGTGCGTGCGTGCGTGCGATCAGGATTCAGCCGAGATGAGTTCCTAGAAATGGCGTGCGGTATCATCCCGTTCCATCCTGCATGCCATCAGTTGCGTAGGTGATTCAGACACGCACGGTTCCACGCACTCGACGCACGCATGCTCCCGTCTGCGTGACCATAGATGCGAGGATAAAGAAGGCGAGGGGGAAAAAAAGTGCACGCGAAATAAAAACGCGCGACGAACAGTCGGAGAGAAAAAGGAAGAGGAACGATCCGAGGAAATATTTAAAAAGAGAAATAAAGAAAATTATCGTAGCTACGATAGAATATAAGAATGAACAAAACGAGAAAAAGAATATCCGAACGGATATGTAAGATTCGAACGAAACGAGAAGACTTCGCAAAGCAGTTAACGTGAAAGCTACCGTGAAAAGAAAAGAAAGAAGCGCGATAAAAAGCGCTGATCTAAATAGAAATAAAAAAAGAAGAGGAGGGCACGAGAAAGATCCGTTCGAAACGGACAGATTTCTGGACGGAAAGAGGAAGAAGAGAAAAGACGCCAAGAGCGGAGGACGCCAGAGTTGGCAACACAGGTAAAAGAGCCCACCAGGTAGGTTCTGCCGTCAGTGGCGATGCAGCCGATGCGAACGAGAGGAGAGAAGGACTCTGGGAACGACGTAGCTGGGAAGGTGGATGAGGAGGAGGTCTGTGGAGGCCGAAGCGGAGATGCAAGCAAGGAGAAGGCGGTTGTGGAGGAGGAGGAGGGGGAGGAGGAGGATGGCGAAGGAAGAAGGCGAGCAGGCAGGCTGCAGGGAGGCTGGGAGAAGGGAGGGGCGGGTAGAAGGGCAGCAATCTCGCGGTAATCTAATTTCAGCGTGCGGAGGGTTCTAGGAACGCGGCGTGACATTAGCGAACCACCTTCAGCATCGTCCGTTCGTACGTGGCGTCCTCCTCGCTCTCGGATCGGCCTCTGTACACCCATCCTCGTCCGACCACGTCCCCAACCAATCTCTGTCCTCTCTTATTCCACCTACCGCACCGCGACTCTCCTCCTCCACCTCCACCTACTCTCTCTCTCGCCCCCCCCCATCCCCCCTCCGCTCTCTAACTTCGCTGCTCTTACGCCGAGGGAGGCTATCTCCTCGTCTAGTTACCGACGCCGAATAAAGTGGTTCGACGTTTACGTCGACCCGGGCTAACGGGTAATCCCCTGCACGCCTTCCACCCTGCACGCCACTGTCTCTCTCTCTCTCTCTCCTTCCATCCTTCTTCCGTTTTTTCCGTCTCCTCTATATTTCCCAAGATTTTCCTTCGTTTAGCCTACTCGCGAAATGAGATGATATATATATATATATATATACAGGGTGTTGATAAGACGTATTCGTGGTATTTTTTCGTTTCGTCTGTTTCTTTGGAAAACGAGATATGTAAGGATATGTATTTCGAAGGATTGCATTGGTTAAAAATGTAATGGATTAACAGTTTGTAACACGTTAGAAATTGGAATTCAATCTTTCGAAGCTTCTTAAATCGAAATAAAAAGAAAGAAAAGAAAAGCGTGTATATAACTCTCTTAGTTCACTTTTATGATCACGCTGTATCTTTTTCACACTCGTCCCTGGAGTATAATATAGATAGCGAGGTCATAAATTGAACCATTAGGAGGCGACACCGGCCGATGACACTCCGCTGCACTTTGGAGCACGTTTCTTGTTTTTCTCTTGTCGCCTGTAATCGAAATTTCATCCCCCTTCTCACCTAATTTAAAATTAGTCCCAATCCGATTTTTCCACGAGAAAAGTGAAGGTATTGAAAAAGAAGAAGAAGAAGAAAAATAAAGAAACGAAAGCTTCAAAGTATGGAATTGGATACGATTGTTGCAAATAAGTTCGACGAAGATGGGCAGCGTATCTCTTTTCTTTCCACGGTACGTGCATTATCTGCACAGTCGGTGAACAGGTGCACGCATCAGCGCCTATTTCAGCAATCGACCGATTACGCGGAACGTTGCCAGAGATTAAGGACGACTGGCGAAACGTCTCCCTCATACCAACCTCCTGCCTACCCAATCTCCTCCTCCTCCTGTCGTCCTCTTGGATGAACGATCCTCTCTCGAGCCGCGGCCACGGCTTCGTTACGTAACGAGCTGTCGCCGTCGACCTCGTCCTCGTCCTCGTCGTCCTCGTCGTCGTCGTCGTAGTCGTGGCGAACTGTAACGTGGGATCGCGCACGCGTACACCCGGTGTTTAGGTGAACTCTCTTCTTCTGTTACAGGGGGATACATTAACGAGATATCGCGCGAGACGTTGATGGTTTAACGAGACCTCGTGGGTGAACTGCCCAATTGAAAATTTTATTCAATCGCGTAACAATAAAATATGGATGGATCGAGAGATGGGGTTTGGAGAGGAGAATAATTTGATGTTTTCGAGTGTTTCCATCGAGAGAGTTCGAAGAGATTCTTCTTGGAAGTGTTTGTAGGAAAATTTTATTTTTTTTTTTCGAAGAATAGGAAGAATAACGGAATATATAACTGATAAATGTTTCCTCTTTTTCTTTCATCGCGAAAATACAATATGATATATGAATTATCAGCATCCGTCGTATCGAAGGATTTAACTGGCACGTTAATTATTCCAGAGTTAAGTTGGAAAGTTAAGATATTCGAGAGTTACGAGAGTTTGGCCGGGGCGTTCCTGTTTTCTTTTGTTCTTGTATTCGGTTTTAACGTAATGCGTAGAATTTACCTGGCATCCACGTTCTCGAGAGGGAAGAAGAACGGTTTTTTTTAGCGGTTTCTTGAATTTTGCATGCACACCTCATTAGTATGTTGTGCAGAGAGCATTTAGAGAACGAAAGCAGGATATGTTACGTGCATCTTTAATTTAGAAGATTTCCCGCAATTGTGTTCCCCCCTCCCTCCCCCGTATCCCCATGCGCCCTTTCCGTGTATGTAGAATTTACAATTTTTTTACCACCGGATAAAAAGTAAACGGATCTCGGTTTGTTAACGACTGATCCGAGGAATAAATAAACTATGAAAGGATGAACTGCTTTCCGCGTGGGATTAAAATAAAGATAATATTTCTATTGCAAATAATTAAGAAAATTCGAGAGATGAAGAAGAAAGATATGTACATCAATCGGAGAAATAAGGATATAAAATATAATTCTCTAGAATTAAAATCAGAATAATGAAACGAGTACGATCGATCGGAACAAATAACGAAGTAAATCGAAGAATGGGATAAAAATGTTTCCATTAGAAAAAAATTATCGATTCGAGAAGAGATGAAAAATTTACAGACAGATAATGTGATAACTTTTTAATTTCTTTTCTGAAGGGGATGAAAATGAAAACGGCGCAAAAATGGAGAGTTCAATGATTTTGTAAAATCTCTGCCGTGATATCGGACGGATTGGTCGATGGACTCCTCGGAACGCTTTACGCGGCCGAGACGAGGAGAAGAGGATTCCACGAACTTTGGCCCTACTACGCTCTCCCGATCAGCTAACTGCTCCTCTTACATCTGGCGCTCTCAGATACGTTTCCATCCATTAAGAGATACGCTATACGCATCATACCGGTCGTCCAGCCATACCGTGCAGATTTTCTTACGCTAATTACACGCTGTATCTTGGATCGTGAATCGGGATTTTGTACCGTTAATTGCGTTCACCGGTGGTTGTTACACCGATGATATCGTTGACGATCAGGGAACTGTGGTAACCAGTTGTTCACTTTCCGTGGAAGGGAAGAAAGTTCATCGCAGTTAAATCTTAATTTTGAATCGAATTGAATTGAATCGAATGGTTGGAAAAGGTATTTAATAATCTATTATTTAAATCAAGATAATTTTCATCGAGAAAAGATATTAAATATCGAAAGATTTGAAACTCGTTTCTCAATCGGATTTATTTATTACGCGCGAATTATCCACCTCTTTTTCCACTCTCGAGTTAGAAAACTCTAATTTTTATCGAACGGCGCAAATGTGAAAGCAAAGCTTAACACCTCGCAACGCGGCAAAACAACAACGTAATATTAAGCTCGATTACCTGGTGATATTACCAGCAACCAAACACGTCATTACGTAAACCATGCATCAAGCACATGCGAGCTTTAAGCAAACGGTGCAATAAACACTACCCAACGTCTCGCATTCTCGCTATACGATCATAAACGACATTTACAACCTCTCCGAGTAAACGTCCCTCCGCGGCTCCGTCGAGCGTGCTGTCTACAAGCAGCGGCAAATCGTTTCCCTGGAATCATTAATTCGTCTCAATCGACCAGAAGAGATTAATTCTGGGAACTCGTCGTTCTGCCCTCGTCCTCCAAATTCACGCAGCTAGCTACGTTCTCGTAATCGAAACGAGATCAACTTGCCATGTCTTCGAAGATCCTTCGAAATGATTCGAATCAAAATTTGCCAAATTTTCTTCTCATAGCAAACGAGAGAAAATCCACGAGAGAATGGAAAGAAAAGAATAACGAAGAAAATCATCACTATTACGAGTAAAGATCGTAAAAAATTTTCAAAAAAATTATATTTGAAGGAAGAAGGGGAGGGGTTTAGACGGATTATCACGAGGGGTCCTATCCGCTGCTGTCTCCTCCCGGTTGCCTCCTCGGTGCCGTTTCTGCCGTGGCCGTGGGTTCACGATTCTCGCGTGACCCGTGAACTCTCGCACGTAACGAGATCTCTCCCCCCCGTGCCCCCACGTGCCCCCATCGCCGACCAACACCAGCGTGCACTGGCGGCGCGCGTTCGTACACGCGAGATCGTACTACGTTGGTGCCGTACGGTGCCGTGCAGTGGCGTAGCGAGGTTGCAGCGGTGCCCGCTTCCACCGTGGAACTCGCTCGCCTCTTCCCCCAATAAATTACCCCTTTCACGCGCCTCCCCGCCTTTCTCTTTCTCTTTCTCTTTCTCCTTCGTCAACCTAGAGCTAACCAACCGCCGCCCCCTCGGCGTGCTACGCGCGCCGAGAGATCCCTCCGCCTTCGAGCATGCACGTGTACATGCAATTGCTCTCTCTCTCTCGTCTTTCACGCCATTTTCTATTCCTCTTCCTCCTCCTTCTCTTCCTCCTCTTTACTGCTTCTCTGTTGTTTAATGGGGAATAACCGGAGAGCGGTCGAAGAGGTGGGATTGTTTTGGAAACATGGATGTTTTGGGTTCGCGGGCAGCGTTTCTGTTAGCGAGTTTGAGGTTGGGTTAAGTTGAGGGTGGATCGAGGAAACTCGTTCGAAAGGAGAATTCTTCGAATTCTGTTATCTTAGAGAGATTATTAGGTGTAGGTGTCTTTTTTTTTTTCCTCTTGTTTTATGGAATATATCCGTGAAGTTTGGAGGGGGGGTATATATGTACATTTATTCTCGAATGTATGCGGCGTAGAATTAATCCATTAGATGGCTTCAAAGGTGAGCGTCTGGTTTCAAAATTTCTTTACACTTTTACTTCGTTTACGGTTACGCCGTTATCGGGCACCGATCATCCATAACCGATGCACCGTGAACGAAAGGTTTTATGCCGATCATTAATGACTGACGTGACGGAAAATGTGCTAGGGCTGCTAAAGGTTCTCAAGCGTAAGTCGCGTTCTTTGTGAAAATGACTCTGTAGTTTCGCCAGCATCGCGGCCAGCTTCATCGGGTCGTGGTCTGAAACGCGTTGCTGCTGCTGCTGACAATACACTTTCAACCACCGTTCTCCCTCTAGTGGGAATATTAAAAACGTTCTTCGGTTAAGCGGAAAAATTCGTTGGAATTCGTTGGGGGAAAAAGGAGAAGAAGGGAAAGAAGGATCGGAATTAGGACGCGAAGCGTCCTAATTTCGAAAATTTACGAGCGCGTAACAATTTAATTTTCATCGACGTTTCGAGAATATCCTAATTAATCTCGTTATCAAATTTGAAACAAAATTTAAACGGCTCGTCGAATCTTACAACAAATCCACGAAATAAGAAATTTCGAATCCAACAACATTCAAATGTTCGATGATTGTTGGTTATTCGGGGATAACGGGATATTTTGTTTCGGTATATCCTCGAATTGAAGGCAATTTCTTTTCAACTACCGTTTTCATTTTTCTTTATTTTAGTCCTCCCTTTACCTCTCATCTTTTTGCGTGTTACCCATTCCAAAGTGGTTCTCCACCTGTTTATTTCCTTTCTATCCAACTTACGAGTGCGTTTCCTTCGAGATGTACACACTCCACACTCGTTTCCTCCTCTTTTCGTCATAGTTTTTCTATCTCTCATATATCTTCGTTCCTCCGTTTCATTTTCCCTTTGCTACTCGTATCCGTTTGTTTTTTATATATATATATACATGTCTGGGTATCGCGGAGCCAACTGTATTCCTATCTGGCAAACGAGGCTGATATTTTCGAAAGGAAGAATCTTTGCCAAAAATCGTCAGTTGCCATTGTCGAATTAGATCGTCCTTCGAAGATGTACTTCTTTTTTATGGAATACGTGGCTAATTAATACCGCAGTACGTGTATGTATAATTTTATAAATAAATTCGATCAAATATTATTATAAAAGATATATTCGAAAAAGATTAAATCGTGAAAATTATAAAAAAAAAGAATAGTTAATTAAGAGACTTTTATTATATTAAATTGTCGAATATTTTTGCACAAATGGCGAAAATTTGTTCATCGTCGCTTAAAATACATTAAAATATAGAAAAATATTCGAAATATTTAATTCGATTAGGTTTCATTAAATTCACGTTGTGATCGAATGTTAGAATTAACGATGCATAAATATCGTTTCACCTCTTAAACGAAGGATGGAAAGCGTTAAAAAAAATGCAAACTGAATGATGTCGATTGCGATCCTGATTGCGATCGAAACGTTTAAGAAAAAGGGAAGAAATCGGCGTTTATTAAATATTCTAAACGAGAATCCATCGAATCGGCACTTAGGCTCGTTAAACCATCAGGTTTGGGCAGACTTCCTTGCGAGTTTACTCAAGAGTCCCTTGTCCCAGAAACGTTCAGTTAGGAGGATTCAAACTTTTCAGTCGTGGCCTTCTTACTCGGTTGACTTATAATAAGCTGATCGCACGTTCCACTTTTTCAACGAACACTTTTTCTGCTTCCTCTTGTACTTCTTCTTCTTCTTCTTCTTCTTCTTCTTCTTTTTCTTTTTCTCCCCCCTCCCCTCTTTCTAGAATCTTCTTCTTAACGAAAACTTCCTCGTGCATGGATAGGTTATTTCGACAAAAATCGTTCAGCAATCTTTATTGAAATTTTTAGTACGATTTTGTCGTTAACTTTTTCGTGTCGATACAAAAAGATCTTTGATCGATAATCGTTTCTACATCTTTAGAAAAATAAAAGTTCATTGGACGATTGAATTACGAAACATTGTAACTTCATCAATTTCGAAGATGAATAACGATGAAATTTATGATATATACATATAAAAAATGTAGATTTTTATTAAATTGTTTACTCAAAAATTGAATTTTGACTTGAATTTTTCAGATCCAACGATACAATTATAAGTAAAGAGTTATTGCTTCTCGGACGAAGATGTCGATAGATTTTTGAAGAAAAATTACCATACAGATTAATTCTTCCTATCAATATATAAAAATTAATATATCGATTAATTATTTTGCAATATCGTCGAATTCTGAAGGTGAACGAGTGAAACAATGATTGGAAATGAAATACATAGAACGAAATATACAAAAGTAAAAGAAAGAAACTCACGATTTCTATTTCGTAAACGCATCTAAATGCATATAAGACACGAGTTCAAAATGTAGCGCGAAATATCGAGAAAGAAACAGTGCGTCTATTACTTGTAAAAATATTATTACAAGAAATGCACCGTTAAAATTCTTCGACGAGCAAAGAGGGGGGGAGAGAAGAGAAGAATACTTGCGAACAAATTTTTGCGTTCGATTTATTCGGTGTGGAGAAAGAAGAAGAAGAAGAAGAAGAAGAAGAAAAAAAGACATTGGAACGAAACAATTCGAACTGTTCGGTATCAACGGCGCGTTAAATCATGGATGACCCGGCCCCCTCCCGCCCGAATTGATTTCCATTCCCGGGATTTTATCGGGCGGTGGGTTCGAGGAAGATCTCTTTGGTCCGTGGTGCGCGAACGTTGGTTGCATCGCGGGTATCGAGGAATACGTGTATATAAATGAGACATGTATATCGACGCCATTGTTCTAAAGTCGTGACAGCGTCGGGTCAGGAACGCGTGTTGTTGCCTTGCTGCCTCTGCCTCTCTCTCCAGAAAGGGGACCCAGGGAGAAGGCTACTCTCGCATTAGCATATGCCTCCTCCCCCTCCTCCCGTCCATGATCCTCCTTTCTCCTCTATCTGCAACTTAATCTCCCGCGATAAGATTCGGATGCTCGAACAACAATGTGCCAAGAGTTTCGCGAGGAAACCGAATTTTCGTCATTTCCTTTTTTTCAAGAGTTTCTCCTCTTCCTCTTCTTCTTCTTCTTCCACGCAATCGGGCTTGACTTTCGCGAGATATGGAACGATATTCGATTAATTATTTCACGGAAGGAGAGAAGATTAATAAGATTTTGATGATTGTTTTCTTTTTTTTTTTTGGATTTCAATGTCGAGATCATCGAGTCACGTTCTGTTGATTTTTTATCCGGATTCGTCGAAAATAATTCATTGAACGAGTTTCTATTTTTGATTTTGATTCGAGAATTAAATTAATTGATCGAATAAAAATTTATACAACTCACGATGCTAATACAGTTTATCAGTTTGATAATATATTATATAAAATCATCGAAGAATGATATATTTTATTTATTTGTGATTAGGATGATTCGATGATTATTTCTATGTTGTGATATTTTTACGTCGATTATTGATAAGGAATAGGAGTAGATATAGAGTTTAATGATTTAACTGATTGCAAGTAGCTGGCAAAAAAATCTCTTTCCTCGATAGATCCGTAACGTCGGATTATTTTTAAAATTCATTGATGTTTATTTTAACCGGGTTATTTAAATTTTCGATGAGACACACCTATTAACATCCTTTTCACCGGTATTTTCATGGAACACTACGTTTTTACCTTCTACGGGCCATTAAAAAAAACTGGATTCCTCCACTTACCATAAAGTTCCATTCGATTTATAGAGGGGGAGGAATGAATTGGATTATCGGTGAGACCAGCGTTCAATTTATTTCATCGTCGTTTACCTCGACGAGTGGAAAAGTGGCTCGTCGACAATTCCCAAGTTCGTAGATAAAGAAAATTCGTTTCACTCGTAAACCCTGCTTGTGTTCGGAAACGCGGTATCTCTAGTGTTTCACGAGTGGAAAACACTTCCGCGTTTATAACGTTTACAAGGGTAGAGGGAATATCCGGCGAATGAAGCGGCTCGTTTTCTTTTCTCGAACCGTCCCTATTTACATGTAATAACGAGACGATGCAATTGTAATTTTTTGGTTTAAAATTTACCATTCTACGTTTAATGGAAACGAACGACGAGATAAATTTTGTGTATATAACGTTTTTGGAAAAATGGATGTTGCACGCATTCTTCCGTCCATCCTTGAATCGCGTAACTTTTTAAAATATATATATATAGAAACTTCATCTCTTCGAATTAACAGAGAAGTTAAACTTCCGCTTTCCACTCTCTTAAGAGTATTAATGATTTATCCGTTCAAGTTGAGACTGAGATTTTGCTCTCTGAATTATCTATTTTCGCAGCTATGGTACATGGTTTTATTGTCTCTAAAAAATTTCTTTGCATCTAAATAAATCACCGATAATAACGCGTAATTAAAGAGAAGAAAATTCTCTGGAAGAGAGTGGTTCCATTTCCATCATGGATGAAAACGAGGAGTTATGAAAATTCTCTAAAATTCTTTTTACATCCCTCATCAATACATCCCCCTCAAACTTGGAAACTTCTTTTCACCTACCGATTAAATTTCACTCGTTAAAAATTCCATTCAATATATCCTAGCAATTAAAATCAAACCCGTTTCATCGATCCTTCGTATAATATCCAATCACCCCCAAATAAAATCAACCCCCTTTCAAGAAATCTCGACCGAGGATCGATTATTCCTCCCAAGAATCACGGATCGATTTAATTCGAGAGAAGAAGAAAAAAAAAAGAAAGGAAAGAGAGGAGGAAAGATTTTGTTCGTTTTTCTGAAAAGGGGCCGGTCCCCTTATCAAAAATTCAATTGGAAATGGAAGGGGGGCATCAATTATTTCCCCGATGCGTTTCGAATTGGCACGATGCTGCCATTTCTAAAATGGCGTTTGCCCGTGGAAACGGCGAGGGGTGGCTTCTGTGTAGCAACATGCTGGAAGTTGCATTGGAACTCGTTGGAAACGAAGGGGGAAGCCTTAGACCGCGCGCTCGAGCATTATACTCCGCCTTCCCCTATCGATAATGCGCGCAACACATCGCCTGCCCGCATGCAACTTTTACTTTTGCGTGCTATTCTTTCCGCAGGTGCATCAGTTCGCAACTTCGTTCGTGGTCGTCCTCTTTTTTTCCTCTCTTTTCTCTCTTTTTTTCCTTTTTTGCGGCAGGAGACGCAGCTATTGCGAACTTTCTTTTGTTGCTCGTCGCCTTTGACGGGCAAGGTGAATTATTTAGAACCTCGTAGAACTCTTGAATGTTGCATTTTTCTTGATCACCGTTTCAATTGGATTTTCTCCAATTTTTTTTTTTTTCTTCTTCAGAGACGCGCGTTTTTATACGCAGCTTTGTATTTTCTTTTCAGTTTTGAATGCGAAGTTTTGTTTTGTCGTCGTTCTTTTCAGAAATGAACGGATTAAAGGTTGCGTGAAAGAACGCGTGGAACTTGTACGGGATATCGCAAGATACGTTGCGAAACGAAAGAAATTCTAGATAGGATAGTGTGGATTAAAAAAAGTCGCGTAAATGTCGTCCATACTTTTCTTCTAATCGCGATTTCAATTAACGATTTTCTTGAATTTAATTTTCTCTCTTTCTTTTAATTTTCGCGAATCAACCTGGTTATCGTCTCCCCAAGTTTTATACTTTTACTTACGATCTTTCCAACTTTTAAGTTGGAAAAAAAAAAAAGAAGGGGAAAAAATTAAAAATACGGGTGAAAGGACTGGTGGAAAGAATTTTTGGTAGTCGTTAAATACCACGTACGTTACTACCTACTACGTACAAGTTTGTGAATAATTTCTGTAACTCTGTTAGGACTTCAAATAGTCGGCCACATTTGTAACACGGAACGGCGAAGGGAAATTGCAAAACTTTCCACCACATGCGACGATGTGTCATAATTCTGGGCCAACGAGGACAATATCTTCGAGAGGAATTCAAGCATTATCTCGCTTACTTGACACAAGATTTTCCCCCTATCGCGACGATGAAACTTCCTTCCCGAATGAACTCGTGCGAAGATCAACTTGGGATCGATCGCCTTCGTCGATTCGACTCCAAAAAAAAAAAAACCAAACGAGCCTCAAAAAACTCTAACCCATTAACGAAACGAGTCTCCATTATCTTACCTACACCTACTTTAAAATCCTCCAATCTCACGCCAAAATTGCGCCCATTACGTAACGATCGCGTCATCCTTCCTTCCCCCTCCTCGCGATTCTTCGTTTGCACGACTCGAATCGCACCACCTAAAAAAGACCCCGTTTAACCCGCGCTGGAAAACGCGACGCGGCTCGAATTCCAAACCGATTCCAATCCAGACTAACCTCTTCTCTCCCTCCCTCCCTCCTCCCCTCTCCCGATTTATCGTCGAAAGTTCCGTATTTCGCTCGTAAAAGTTTCGAAATTTGTCCTTGAACAGCTCTCTCTTCCTCCTTCTCTCTCAACGCTGGCGGCCCCGTTCGAAATTACGATCCATCTTCGTCGCGTATATATATATATATTTGGCGGGTTGAGTTGTCGAGGGGGGGAAGGGGAGGCGAGATAATGCCCGAATTCCGTGCAACCGCGTCGAGACCGTGGCGAAACAGTGGCGGCCTACGAGGCATCGGTGTCGTAGATAAGCGGAATCTCGGCAGGTTGCATTATCGAGGAGACGGTGAAACGGGGCGGGCGGGTGGTGAAAAAGAGGGTCGGGGCGGAGGGTGGGCGGGAAGTGCAATTTTGCAGCGTAAACCCTGGCGTTGGGCCAGGGCCGTGTATCACTCCGCATCGGAATTCGTTGTTCCACGTCTCGTTACCAGTCAGAGTTTTCTGCCCGCCCGCCACGCCAAACTTTTATCCCTCGTCGTCGGCAATTTACCCGTAAAAGGTCGGGTAAGACGTGTACGAGAAATATCCCTCTTCCTCTCTCTCTCTCTCATCTTTTTGGCTTCTTTTTCTTTCTCTTCTTCTTCTTTTAGCTAGGTGGGTAAAAAAATTTGTATTTCTACTTGATGATATTGTCAGGATTATAGGGAAATAGATTGTGTAAGTCGGTTTTTAATAATCGATTGAATAATTGTTGGTTGATCAGGTTAATTAGGTTTTTTCTTTCACAGGTTTTATTTATTCGTTGTAAGGCCATTTCTTTCTTTTTTTTTAATTTTATTTTATTTCGTTCTGGAAAGGATCATCTTTCTCAGTATGTACGTATTTTTCTTAGGACACGAACCAGCGTGTTCGATGGCGAATACCTTCTACTTGTGCATTCTTGAGATTCCGGTGAAAGAAACAGGGTCAGCACGCTCATCGATTCTACCACGCGCGATTTTTCTTCGATGAAGTTCTACCCTGTTCCGCGTTAAAGTGGAACGTGGCGGGAAGAAAGAGGAAGTTTCTTGGAGAATCTTGGGTAGAGGAGGGTAGATGGAATCTTCTTTTGTGGATAAGTTGGTAATTCTGAATAATGTAGACGGGGGAAAGAAGGAAAGATAATTTTGCGCAAAAATTTTACTTTATTACGAGAAATAATTAATTAATAATTATCAAACTAACAAAGTTATTTTCTCTTTTAGCTTTCAATGTGACGTGGTTCAATTGGAACAATTTATAGCATCGTAATAACGAAAAATACGTATACAATCGATGTGTTAAGCTTCTTGGAATGTTTGTAAGAAAGATTAGAAGGTTGAACAACTAATTGAGATTGCGAATATGATATATATACAAGATCTATAAATTGAAATAATATTTTTAGATGTATGAAGATATAAGAAGAATCTTGGAGGAAAGTTTGAGAAAAATGCAAATAAGTTTCAAGGCTTCAAAAGAATTTTTTAACGAAAGTTAATAGAACGGAGAAGCTAATAATAGAGTAGAAGACAGTTTCAAATTAACCGTTTAAAGTAGCTTTTCCTAGAAAATTGTATGCACTTTTTGCATTATTCATTTACCACCTACTTGCTATAACTCTTTTCAAGGAACACGTACCTATCTATTAATGTATTATTGTTTTACATTGTTTCACATCGAACGCTCGTTTAATTAAATTCCCGACCCGAGGCGAGTAAAAGTTAGAGATCTACGATTAAAAATTCGAAACGAATGATAATAAACAAAGATCATTTCCTACAATTTTTTTTTTCTAAAAGAAATTTTTCTAAAAGAACTTAAATACACACTAACAACGATATATTTAAATTTACTCGACTTAATTATTATTTTTCAAAAAAAAATCGATCCCCAAAACTGAAACCGCGTGCAACGATTCGAAATTTAAAATTTAAAATTTCTTCCATCCCGGAAAATTTGCGGAAATATCGGTGTGAAAAATCGGTTTCACCGGCGGCCGCCGCCATAACACTCGAGGTGTACACTCCAACTCTCCATTTCTCGTGTAATGTAATAATGGGGCCAGCAATGACCTACCCCAACAGAGCTGAGTCGAGCAGGAGGGTAGATACGAAGGGGAGAAGCGTAGACAGTTGCGGGGGCAGGAGGGGGACGAGGAGGGGGAGACCCCATCCACGGGCCGACGAGTCGAGGGTCGTAAAACCCCCTACACATCATCCGACTCGTCCTACCGCCCTACCAGACGACCCTAACCTGCCTCACGTCCGACTGGCATGGAGCGGGTTGGAGAGCCGGGACCACGTGGAGGGCGAGGCTGAGGATCGAGGGGGGTCGACGGCAACAAAACGTCATCCCCTCGTGTCACAGAGACACACTTTTACCACTCGCCCGGCCCCTCCGATTCCCGTAACCCTCCTTCCGCTTGGTAATCCTCGCCATCGGGAGCCACGCGCCGTTAGGGCGTGTGAACAGGTTTCGAGAGTTCGAAACACTCCACGCTTGTTTTCCACGCTTAGGCTCCTCTGCCTCTACGGAGTCGAGAGTGGAAAAATTGGGATATGGTGGACGATAATTCGAGCAATGTTTTCCGTTTCGAGGAGAATATTTTCCAGAGTTTCAAACGTATATACATTTTAATTGTAATCGAGGGAAGATCGAAATTATGAAAATTTCGTGCATTTCTCTTCTAAACACATTGTTGCATTTTTCGAGTTGTTGACGAGACGTGGAAATTTTTCGAAATTTTCCAAATAATCCTCTCGAAAAGAAACTTTTTCTCGATTCCTGTCCCCGAAACGAGCGTTAATACGTGATTTCAGAGGCAACTGGCGATGCTATCCAATCGCTCTTCAAAAATTTTCGAAATTTCGAAATGCAACTTTTCACGCGAAAAATCACTCGGTGAAGGAAACTCTCCCTCGAACGCGCCTTTAACACCCTTTTAGCGATTGCTGGGTAAGAGGTAACTCCTCTCCGCCCTCCTTCCATCCTTCCTTCCACTCCTCCCCCTCTTTTTTTCTCCCTTTTCCGCGCCTCGTACCCAGTCGTGTTATTCGTTCGAATCGCTGGTTGCTCGTTGTTCGTTAGTCGGTTAGTTAGTTACACACGGGGGACGGGGATTGGTGTGTGCGTGCACCTTTTTCGCCAAGGTGGCCGGCGCGCGCGTCTGTCGCCATTAATGGAAACGGCACGGCAAAAGGGAACGCGAACGCTCTCCGTCGTCACCGACACGCGATGACCTTTTCGCCTCTCGCTCTAGCTCGCCTCGATTCGCGGAAATCGGCATTGGATGGATTCGTCGCGCCGAAATGGTAATCGCTTCGTTACGTCGTCTGCTCCTTTCCTCGTCAAACCCGGCGATTTCGATCGATCGTGCGTGCGTGTGCGCGCGTGTATCCGTGTGTGTGTGTGTGCTTAAGTAAGCGAGAGTAAGCGAGAGGAGAGAACTTTTCTCCTCGTTCGAACATGCGTGCTCGTCTCGAAATTGGGGACACACGGGGAGCGCGATGATTTTTGTTGTTTTGTGCTCTTTAGAGAAGGGTTTGGGGGAGGAGGGGAACTGTTGGCAAGTGTTCCACCCGCGCGAGCCGGGTGCATATTTCGACGCGAAATTAGGGCGAAATAATTTACGATCGGTCTTTGTGGGTCAATTTTTACCGCCCCATGATTTAAACTACTTCTGTTTTGTTCGTGCTGCAGCGGAAATAGAGAGAGAGAGATTTTGTTATTAATTTTGTTATCGAATTTTTGCATATTTCGGCATTTTACGAATCTATTATATATGTATGTATTTGTGTACTTTTTCTTTTTTTATATCGTGTCTTTTTTTAATTTTATTTAGTACTTTATTTTTTAGTAGAGAAAGCAAGTTGAAATTTTTAAATTATCTTGATTTTATGAAATTTCAACAAGTTTTGCGAAGAATAATGAAACGTAAGTATCTTCGAAGATACAGAATGTGGAATGAATTTTGGTATTTACATTTTATTAGCTTTCATTAATTGTATTTTTATTTTATTAATATTTTATTTTTAGAAGAAACGAGGTGTCTATATTTTATAATCATTCATTATGCAGATTCGATTTTATATTTCAATTTTTTCACTTGTGAAGAAATTAAATCTAATTTAAATGAAAATTTCTTCGAATTTTTCATTGAGAAAAATCTTTGCTTTCTTTTCATTAACTTTTTAAAGTATATAGATGATCAGATAGAACGACTATCGTCGAATAAAATCGTATTTTATCAACGTTTACTCATCTTATTAATTGTATTTTAAATTATGAAATATAGAATTCCCCGTGATTCGATTGAAACGTTGAATTATATGATAGCGTACATTTAAATAAGAAACTGTTTACGTAAGGAATTACACATTTTTATTCGTTCAGTCCCCAGAGAAGAAAATATTTATATTGTAACAACACGCTGTATTACACGATAAAGAACGGTAAATTGCGCTACCAAAAGTAATATAGGCATTCAGCGTGCAAGTGTAATTCAAGCATTGAGGAGTAACTATACGCATTCATATCTCATAATTAGGGAACGTTCGCAAACATGCGTCGCGTGTAATATAAATTAATTTTGTTGAATTTACATCTTTCTAAAAGAACTTCAACTAGAAAAGAAAATTCTGCACGCGGAATCGAATAAAATGATAAAAGATCGGCAAGAAGGAGAAATTTGTAATATACTCTCTCTTTTTCCTTATATAAATTTATTTCCATCCACTTTGAATCCTACGACATACAATACATCTCCCTTTATCTTAAATTTCTCCCTAATCGTTAATTATTAAAAAAAGAAAAAAAGAAAAAGAAACATCTTAAAAATTTCCTTCGAGAAAGATCATCGTGCTCGCAAAAAAAAAAAAAAAATCACATTTTTACACAACAATTCGACCAATTGAATTGTTCTTCTCCTATACATCGAATCCGAAACACGCTAATTCATCTCATTTTTCAATAAATCCTTTCGCGTCAGCAAAGATCCGATCCACCGATATTATCCACCATCTCCCACCCCCTCCCCTTCTCCGCCTCCCACGATGAATAACATTTCGCAATCGAAACGTGCGATTGCATTAATCTCACCGTAAAACAAAAGCCACTGTGTCGCCGTTGGTTTCTCGCGAGGGAGGCCAAGAGAGGAGGGGAGGAGGGGGAGGGAGGGTAGGAGGGGAAGGGTCGGGTCGGGAGGCAGAGCGCCATGGTCGATTCCCAAAGGCCCTGCTGAGTCGTGTCGTCGTCGGTTCGAAGAAAATCCGGCCGGTTGGACTGAACGAGAAGAACTCTCTCTCTCTCCCTCTCTCTCTCTCTCTCTCTCTGTCCGTTCTCCCGCGCGCAAGTTCGTCGAACGAGCACGAGGGAAGAAGGAGGTCACGACAGCGCTTTAACCCTTTCGAAGCTATCCGAGGCGATAGGAGCGTCTTGACCCGTCCTATCTCCACTTTGCCGTGCCCTATCCTCCACGGCGGCGCAGCGTGACGTAATTCCAGCACGAACCTAGGAGGTTCGACCTATGAGACCTACGAGACGGATGCACGCGCCCGTCCATGCTTCTGCCCCTGTGTGGGTGTACCTGAATCTTCGCTACGTGCTGGTTTCCTTCTGTGTGCATCGATGTGACTCCCCTGCGCTCGTGTACGTGTCTCTGGAATAACCGTGCACCCACGTACCACCCGGACACATGCATGGACACACGCATCCAACATTCGACCATATATATATAAAATATATATATATATATATACATATATACACTCGATGCTATCGAGTTGGGGAAGGATGGATGGTTGGAAATGGAGGAGAGAGAGGTGGGTGAATGGTAGAGGAGAGGACAGCCGCTTAGCGTAAGCTGGAACGTCGTTCTAGCCGTCAATACACTTTGCCGAAGGAGGGTTCCATCGAGTTGGTTCCACTGGCTCCTGCGGAGGATCCTGCGGCCAACGGAGTCTCATATCCTATCCGGGCCTCTGGGCATTCAACGCCTCTGAGGCTCTCGCTCTCTCTCTCTCTCTCTCTCTTTCTCTCTTCGTGCTTGCTCATCCGGTAACTAACGTCACTAACGACGACGGACATATTGGTATCGCTTGTAGGTACCCCTTAAGGAGAGAACTCGACGCGTTTCACGATACCGCACGATTTCGAGGGAGAGAGATCCCTTTTCGGGTATAAAGCTCTGCCGAGCATAGTCGTCGTCGTAGTCGTCGTCGTCGTCGTCGTCGTCGTCGTCGTCGTCGTCGTCGTCGTCGTCGTCGTCGTCCTCGGATTCAAAGGTATGATCAGACGGAACGGACGAGGCGGTAATACTGGCCTCGTGCACGTCTCTGAGCATTTTAATGGCTGCTTAGAAACCGGCTATATTAAACCGCTTTCCATCCTCTGATGTGGCGTGTTCGTTTCGAGCTACGATGTCCCCTGTATTTCGTCTGTTTCTGGGTTTAATCTTTTCCCTCCCCCCCCCCGCCCCTTTGTTTCTTTTGATCGCGCCCTTTGAAGCTCTCGAGGAAAATTTGGAAAATTGGATTCGCGGTTGTGTAAGTATCGATATAGGCTATATTGAGAGAGCAAAAAAAAGAAAAAAGATAGTAAGTAGATACGATTAAATGTTCTTTAATAAACGCGTAATTATTTATTTTTTTTTTTTTAGAAAGAAATTTTACGAAAATCAATAAATAATATCCATCATGAGGGATATGTCAATTAAAAAATATTACAATAAAAATAATATAGTAAGTATACGATTAAACGTTCTTCACGCGTAATTATTTATTTATTTTTTTTTTTTTATGAAAAAAATTTTACGAAAATAAAAAAGAGGGATAAGTTAATTCAAAAATATTACAAATATTTTTTTTGTTGATATTTTTTATTTTAATATAAAATATTGAAAGAAAAGATACGAAAGGAAAGAACTTAATCTAAACGAATCAAATTCGCGTATTCGTTAGATCATCTAGATCATCGATCGATATCCGATATCGCGTCGAATCGACTCTGTTGCACGAAAATCGAAAGTGACAAGATCCGCGACAAAGTTATCGATTTAATACCTCTTTTACGGATATTCGATTCAAACTTTCCTCGGCCGCTGTGTATATTCACGGCGCGCCCCCTCTCGCGCCCCCCCGTTCATCCCCCGCGCGCGCCACGTCCGCCGTTGCAGTTACCGGTACACTTGCACCTCAAGAAAGTTTCTTCGGTGTTCTGCATAAACATTACGAGCAAAAGTGAAAGTAGCAGCGTCACTAAAGGAAAGTTTCGTCGTGAGGTAGGACAGTAGTACTTGCACCCTCGATATCGTTCGAAAACCTTCGCGCGAAACAACCCCATTTATACATTTCTCTCTGTCGCACGCATCGTAACCGAGAGCCTACCATTTCGATCGTGTGTTTAAATATAATCATATATATATGTACATACCAATTATAAATCTTGGTTATTTTTATTATTCAAATCTAAAAATATTTATATATGCGAACGTTGGAGAATTATCGAAGAATTTAACATGATACAAATTTAAAAAATTAATAATCAAAATAAAAAACTCTACTAGATATTTTTTCGAGCGATCGAAAGAGGGATCAAACGAGTAGATGGTAAAAAAAAAAAAAAAAGAAGAAGAAAAAAAGGATTAGCTCTAAAATTTCCAAGGATATAAAAAAGCTAAGAGTGTACAACCAGTGTAAAACCACGTAAGACCCGTGAGAGAGAGGATGGATCGGGATCGACGTGGAATCAGATCGCGCGTATAGATCTTGTCGCTGTTCGGTTCCCCACGAAAACTGTGGCTCTGCGGCCGGGCGCGCAGCAGTCGCCGGGAAAGATTTCCGTCGTTTTTCTCCCGCGCTCATCTTCCTAATCTTCTTTGAGAGCGTCACTCGGTCTCGGTCGGCGTCGATACCGTGGCCCGCCGGCGGAATCTGCAATCGGCGGACCCGCCGGCTATATATATGTGTATATATATATATATATATAGGAGGGTGGCGCTCGCAACCGAGCTGACTGCAGTTTTTCCACGGTGAGAAATAGGGTCTTGGGGTGTGTAAACCCGGTTACTTATGGAGGCCATTCCGGTCTGCGGGCTCGCCGGCCTCCGGCTGAGGGGTTTTAAGGACTTAGCTCGACATTAGCGTCCCTGGAGGGTGAGCTAGAGGAGGTGGTGTGGAGGTTGGACGTGGATGCGAAGATAGCTCGAGAGGAAGGTGAAGTTAGTTTGTGCGGGGTAAAGAGTGAGAGAGAGAGAGAGATGGCGAAAAGGGAGAGCGTGGCGATAAAGAGGGAGAAAGAGGTTCGTGTTGGAGATACGAGAAAAGAGAGAGAGGGAGAGAGAGGGAGGGAGGGAGAAAGAGAGGAATAAAGGGAGAAACGGGGATGAAGCGAAAGAGGGATAGTTGCAGGGAGTAAGCCGTGGATAGGGTTGCGAGGACTGAGAGTAAGGGTGGATAGTCGGTGGCCAGGGGGTTCCTCGGGCTGGTGGTGGAAGAGAATCGCTGAGGCGGAGGACGGGAGGGAGGAGGAGGAGGGGGATGGATGTGCGGCGATTTGGTTTCCAATCATGGGACGACGGGACGCGCCTCTATCGAGCGAGCAGAGGCCCGGCCATCCTACCCCATCCTCTCCTTCGCTTGGAGCCATGTCGGTGCTGGTGGTGCTGGTGCAAACCAACCCAACCCAACCCAACCCAACGGCGGACTCTCTCTCCTTCGGCTGCACCTCCGCGTCTCAACCAACCGCCCTCCTCCTCCTTCTCCTCCTCCTCCTCCTCCTCCTTCTCCTCTCCCTCCTCTTCCTACTTCTCATCCTCCGCCACTCTCCTTTACCACCCTCGGCTTGCCACCCACTGCTACCTACCGCCGTACTCTTCCTCCTACTCCCCCTTCTCCTCCTCCTCCTCCTCATCCACCTACTACTGCTTCTCGTCCTCCTGCCTCCGTCCTTCGCCTCTCAAACCAACCCCGCTACAACCTTCTCAACCAGTGCAGACACACTTACACGCACTCGCAACTTTCGTCCTCTGTCCTCGTCCTCTCCCGCGATCACCCTCCGAACGGTCTCCTCGGAATACGTATTTTCTCCCGTTCCGGCCCATTCCGCAACCTAGGCCAATTCCGAAGAGGGGAAAAAAAAAGAAGAAAAAAAAAAAATCTTAACGTTTCTCGCTGCTCGTTACGATCCCAACGATCTCTCCGAATCCGCCTCGAGATGTTGTTCCAGGGAATAATCTCCCGTCCACAGTGAGATCCGTCTAATGAGGGAAGGGGGGGATTGGGTTTCGAGTAACCGGTTGGTATTATCGCAATTAAGCCCGATAATTCGACCGAGATCGAATGGTTTTCAAATTTTATTTCCATTGATATAATCGGGTGTTGGATACCGTCCACCGGTAAAATCTTGTTAGATCGATATTAACCTCTGCTCGTGGTGGGGACCCCTCTTTTCGTTCTTTTTCGCGCGTTCTATGTATATATATATATATTTGAGACGTTTGACGCGATAAGAATTGGAACTTGTTCGACGATTATATTTCATATTTCCTTTCGTTTAAAAAAAAAAAAAAAAAAGAAAAGAAAATAAAGAAAAATTCTTTCAGATATTCGAAGTAATATCGGTGTTTACGTGTATTTATTAATCAGAAACTTATTCTCGTTCTCATTATGGTAATGAGCAAGCGCATCCACCGTGAACATAAATTGGAAGGCGCCCTACTCTACTGGATTGTAAGACAAATAGGGTCTTGCTCCCCCCCTCCCCTCCCCCTGCCTCGGTAGAGGACACAACGGCGTGACGAGGTATCAAAACGGAGGGGCGAAACGCTTCTATTTGTCGCGTCGCATATTTCGTCCAGGGCTGGCTGGTTAGGTTAACGCGGCATTATACACGGCAACACGTTTTCCGAAATTATTAACCGCGCACGCCTCTCGCGGCAACGAGCGAACGGCATCGCTTCTAATACCATAACCGTGTTTGCAGCTAGTGACAATGCGATTAGAAGGGGGAGAGGAGGGGGGAGGGGGAGGAGGCGCATCGAAACGCGGAATAGCCTTAGGTCGTCTAGACGTGTTGCGTGGGTGTGTTGCGTATAATGACGCGTAACGAGATTAGCAACTTTGTAAAAACGTCGTGAATATTGTTTACCAACTTGCGCTTACGGGCTCGAAACTTTTCGAGAAAGACAAATTCGCGGGGAGAAGAAAGCCGGCTTCTTCTTCTTCTTCTTCTTCTTTTTCTTCTTTTTCTTTCTTCTCTTCTTCTTCTTCTTCTTCTTCTTAGCAGCGTCTGTGCCTCAACGTCTGCTACCACTTCCCGCGTATGAATACTTGAGAACTTTTCGAGGAATTTCTTAATGAGCGAATGCGTTACAGAGCCCTGCCCTTGCTAATTCCGGTTTCTTTATTATAAAATGGAACGTGTGACATCCGTAGCAACGACGATATGAATTTTTCCTTCGTCGCGTTTTTAATATTGTTTTCTCGAATTATGCTTGCGTGGAAAGTATATATTTTTTGATTATTGGGAAAAATTAGATTTAAATGTGAATCGATATATGAAGATTGAAAAAAGATTAATTTAACGAGATCGATGAGAATTGGAAGCAAAAAGTGTCACGAGTCTTTGATTTTTAATGATCGCGATTGAATTCAATTTCCAAATATTTCTATATCTACGCCTATAATTTCAATTTTGAATAATTTTATAATTTTACAACGATAGAAAAATTGATCGTTGCTCGAGGAGAGAAATAATCGCGAGTCACGATTTCTTTTTTTTCGACGAGTGTATCGCGCATATCCGGCCGGGGTATTAAAACTCCGTTGTTCGCGAGGCGGGGGTTGGTCGACTCGAAAGTGGTTTACATCCATCTTTCGCGGTTTAACGCAGCCCAGCCGACTTTCAACCCCTCGTCTTGCATCGTCAGGAATGTTTAATTAACGCACTTCGACCCGCTTTTCCTGGACTTCCATTGTTGACATTTTTCTGCCACGAACACGCCACCTCTCGCCATCACCACCACTACCACCACCACCACCACTACCGCTATCCAACTTTCTTAATGGCCAGGTGACTGGCTCTTTAAGCGTTATTAGCATGCGCCAAGTGCAAAGTTTCGTGCTAGGCTCCCCTCCTCTCGGAAGGAGGTGACTTTTCGTATTTTGGCCAGGATTTTTCTTTGAAAAATCGAATATTTATAATAACGATCTTGTAATATTATTCGATATAATAATATATGTATAATAATGTTAGAATAGTGGGTAATTGTATCATTATGAGAATATATTAGATCACGCAAAATATGATCTTTGGATAATAAGTTTTAAAATTGAGGAGTATTAGCAGTTATTTTTTTTTCAATTTTTAACAATTCAATTCAATTTTATGACGTTTTAATATTGTTTGTAACGTAAGAAAATAAAGTGGACATTACAAAAGAGAATATGAAAGAGAAAGAACAACGACAATCAAAATGGTTACTTCATAATATTTTAAAATCACTTTACTATGCTTAAAAAAAAGAGGGGGGAATATAAAATTTCACTTTTGGAATAAAACTTGTGCGAATATTTTCAAACTTTTTGATTCGCTTTTCGCTACGTTGTAAAAATTATGCATCGAAATCAAATGTAGAATAAAAAATAATCACGATTTTTATCATGATAATAAATCTTACCATAATATTTCTTAGAATTTATCTTTCTCGTTCGATTATTAAAAATACATAAGAAATATTTCGATTGTAATATTCGTCTTCGTTTATTCGTTTCTTGCAAATTCAAATTTTTCGATAAATATCGAAAATCAAAATCGATGAACAGTTTACTTAACCCCTGTTCCATCGTCATCGATCTAACGTATTCCCGCGTCATCATTATCATTAGTAGCGATGACCTAAGGAGAAAGCAGCATCGTTTCTCCTGGACGAGATGCTCTTAGAGAGCTCTCATCCCTTATCGACGTCCCGATACAACTACCCTGCATTATCGGCAATTTCACTGACCTAAGGAAGAAGTCCTTCGCGAGTAAGACGCTCTGAGAACGCGCAAGGCTTGAGCAGCTGCTCGAATTTTACCGATATTGGTACCCAACGACGTCACACGCCTCGTCGTCACGTTAAATTCGCGGTAAAATCGCTACATCCTCTTTAATGATGCATCGCATCGACGAGAAGCGTGCAAGAGATGCTTCTTTCTTTACCAAGCTGTAGTCATTTCTTGTGTTTGATAATCAGGGAGAAGAATATTATGTTTTTAAGTTTTTAAATATAATATTTCAACGAATTATTTTTCTTTTTTCTTTCGATCATTTCATTAATTCGTCGATCGATAAGTAGAGCGTCAGTTGAACGAAAATTCAATTTGTTCAGAATTTTCATAAAATTTTAAAACACCGGAATAGAAATTCCGATTTCCCTTTCACTGGAAACTTAACTCCAAGTACTTATTACAGTTTACGAACTTTTTATACCCTCATTACATCTCGTCAACTCTTTTCGAAAGAACAAAAAAAAAAAAAAAATAAAGAATCCAGCTACATAGAAGATAATATCGTTCCGCGATATTACTCAAGCGTATCCTAGAGGATATTTTTCATTTTCTTACGATTGTTAACAACGATCGAAACGGAATGCAACAACGAAAATGGGGACGAGGAAAAAAAGTCCCTTCAAAAAGGTCGACGCCAAACAATCTTTCTCTCGTCACCCACCATGATGATCCTTTCCAATCTTTCTCTCTCCGACAACATCGATATTTTTCAAGGAAGGCAGGAAGAAAGGGAGGAAAAAAATAAGAGAAAAGAGTACGCGTTGAAAGAAGAAATTTTAGGACGGAGAGCGCATTAGCAGCGACGCGAGGAAAAACGAGGAGAGGGAGGGCGGGAAAGTTGTATGGGGGGGGAGGAGCGAGCGTACGCGACTCATTAAACGCGTTGCCCTCTCGAAGCGCAGTCGCATCTGTTTTTCGCGGGCTGCGATGGTATCGCGACGCACATGATCGAGGGCAGTCGTGGGAAGCGGAAGCAGCGAGAAGGAAGAAGCACGTCGCAGTTGATAGGCAAGACGCCTTTAGAGCGCGCAGGGGTTGAGCACCCGTTTGATGCCCTACATAGCGGAGAGTCTCGGAGGGCGGAGGGGGTGGCGGTCGGGATGGTCTGGGCAGGGACGAAAGTGGCGCGAGGGTGGTAGAAGGTGGTGGGTTTCCGAGGAAAGAGGAAGACGAGGATCGAGGAGGGTGGCGGAGGAGGAGGAGGAGGGAGGGAGGCAGGTAGAAAGAGGGTGGAGGAGGACGGTGGGGCTCTTTGGGGCTCTGAAAATGCAGCGTAATTTGTCTTTGTCTGGCGGGGGCGAGCGCGCAGTAACGGCGAGAAGGGCGGGCTGAGGGGGGGAGAGGAAGGGTGAAGGGTGAAGGCACAGAGGAGGAGGTGGAGGAGGAGGAGGAGGAGGTGGTCGGACGGGTGGCGGAGTTTGGTAGCGAGAAGAGCGGAAAAGGGGGTTGAGGCGGTGGTGGAGAGAGCGATGGGGAGAAGGCTCAGAAGGGGCAAGAGAAAGAGAAGGAGAAAGAGGGAAAGGCAAGAGAAGTTGTAGCGGGATAGAAAGAGAGAGAAAGAGACAGATTCCGTGCTTGACCCGCCTGGGATCGATGCGTTCGTCTGCCAGAACGCCGAGACGCCCGCGTCCTTCCTTCCTTCCTTCCTTCTCTCTTCTCTTCTCTTCTCTTCTCTTCTCTTCTCTTCTCTTCTCTTCTCTTCCTACCTATCTTACCCTCGTTGTACTCCGTCTCTCTTTCGTGCCCAGTTTCGTCCTCCGTGCTGCTTTCATTCGTGCTGCTGACGCTGATGCTGATGCTTCTGCTAGCTACCGTCGGAGCTGCTAACCCTCCCCCATCTCCCTTCGCCACACCATCATCTCTTCTACCGCCACCTCCTCCTCCTCCTCCTCCTCTTCCTCCTCTTTCGCTCTTCTCTTTTCGAAAAGCAGCGTCGTTGGCCGTCGGCGCAACGCACACGCCGTTAACCGCACTGCACAACGCGTGCAATCCGCCTCACCACCCACCAACTCACTCCACGCCGTTCTCCTTGTCCCTTTCTCTCTCTCTCTCTCTCTCCCTCTCTCTGCCAACCCCGCATCGCCTCTTCGACCCTCTTCCACCAGTTACGACACACGTACACACAAGAGCGAACACGTGCTCGTGCTACGTGGAGGGACGTAGGGTAGTAGGCAGCCGTACACACGTTGGCGCGGGCAAGCACGCACGTAGTTGCAGTTGCGCCGAGTCACACGCACACATGTCCTCTTTCCAGCCCCGTCGTCGTCTACTACTCCACACCGCCTCCTCCGTCCACCGCCTCTTCTACCTCCTACAACCACCACCTCCTCCTCCTCCTCCTCCTCCTTCCCTTTTCCGCGTCCGTCCCTTTTCCGCTTCGAATCGCGCTCCCTTGCTCCCGCACGCTCACGCAAACCCAGGACCTACGGACCTAGGAACCGCACCCCGAATATCGAGCCGCTCTCTCCAACGTCGCCAAATGCTTTTCGGGAATGCGGTCCGTCCGATATCTCTCTCCCTCGTCGCGGCCCGGCCACGCTCTCTGCCTGCATTTTCACGACCGTTCGCTCCCTCCCTCTCTCTCTCTCTCGAATCGAGCGGAGATTCGTGGCTTTGCTCCGCCGCGAAACACCACTGCCAAATTGAGCGCGCTGCAATTAATTTCCCCGTGGCCCTTTGACCCGCTCTTTTTTCCTCCGCTTCTTCGTTCCGTTTGCGTTCCCGATCACGCCGCCCCGAAAATTGATAGTTCCATTCCGCCCAAAGAATTTCCAGGAAAGTATTGTATTCTCCTTTCGCGCGAAGAAAAAGTTCCGCGAGATTGATCAAATTGACCGAATCGACGACTCGATATTTTTTTTTTTTTTTGCAAATTTCCTCGAATATCGTATCGTAACATTCTTCTTCTCAGTTCAGGATCGATAAAAAGGTAAATTTATTATTTCATTATCGATTTGATTCGATCAATCGAAATTAAAATTTTGAAATGATATCGGAATACTCGAACAGATAATTGAGATTAGACAAGATGCAGCGTGAAGAAGTTTATAAATCCTTCTAATTTACGATTTAATTCTATCTACTAGTTCTATTATAAATTCTTCTATGTTATTGTAAATATTACCGCTTCTCCCTTTTCAAAAAGCTATCTTCAAAAAAAATCTTCGAAATCTTTAAAATTTTATATTCAATCCTTGAAACGTATTCCTTTTTCTTCTTTTCTTTTTTTTTTCCCAAAAGTTAACATTTCCGTACAACGTGCGTACAATGGAACGATATATATATATATATATATATATATATATATATATATATATATATATATATATCTTTAAGGAGGTGAATACGAATAAAAAGAATTCCAGTACACGCATACACGTGTTTCAAAATAATAACTTCATCATCGTCCCGCGATAAAAATTTCAAACAACAAGAGAGCAAAGTTGCAACTTTAATCAGCCCGTTCAAAAACTATTATCCCGGAACTCCGTTCCACGAAAAATTCGTCGGGATCTCGACGAGCTTGAGCCACGCGAGAGTCGCGAGAATGAAAAGTCCCGAAACTAGCTCTCGCTGTCAAGATTCCAAAGCGGCGCGTTGAAAGATTCATAGGGATAAACAGCGATGGAAAAGAGATGGGGGGATGATGGTTGAAGAGGTGGGTGGGGGGAGGGCGGTTGGAACGTCGGCGTCGCCGTTGACGTAACTTCGCGAAATACGTAATTAAATAGCGAGTCGATCCGTTCCATCGTCGAGTATCCCGCGGGGTACATTCCGATTTCTGCATTCTGCCTCCTCCCTCCCCTCCCTTCCCCTCCTCTCTCTCTCTCTCTCCTCCTCCCCCGTCCTCCCAACCACCGCCACGGCGCGCTTCCTCCATTACCCTGGGCCGCGTTGCATATTTCAGCCATCCGATTTCCAGCCCTGTCACCGTTTCGCCCCGTTTTATCTCGCCGATAATTGTATTTCCGTTCAGCGCCGCTGATCAGACCACCGGCGCGCGGTCAACGTGTTCTCCGATATATTTATAATCGAACGTTCCGCCGGAAGGGGTGGAGTAACGTGGAATAATCCGCGGATGGATTCTGTGTGCTTGTTTTTTTTTCTCTCTCTCTTTCTCTTTCTCTCTTCTCTTTTTCTATCTTTCTTTCTTTCTTTTTGGAGGGAGGAGAGGAATTAGGATCGCTTCGCAAATCGGAAAATTCTCGATATCGTTTTCACATTTTGATTTCTTGAATCTGTGTGAGATCGATCGAAGATTAGAAATTAAGTAGAGGATAATAGTGTTAATTTTAAGGTGTGAGTTTAAAAGTCTTATTTTTAGAAAGATGGGTAATTTGTTATTATTATTTTTTTCTTTTGATAGGTAGTTTATTATAATTTCAATATTTCGTTCGAAGGGATTGTTAATAAGTCGAGGTCGAAGTGTATCAACGAGTTTTCTCGAGGAATCGGAGAAATATTTTATTAGAGAGAGAATTGATATAAAGGATCTGGAAAGAGAAAGAGGATGCTTCTTTTTTTAAAATGAACCGGTGAACTAGAGGATTAAAGGAAATTCAATTTCAACAGTCTGTGAGATTAATTATCTGGCTTAAACTTAAACGCAAAGTGACGCGTCGCGGGACAATAGAATCAGATTCCGATATCCATGCATGTCTAAACCATCTGGCCTTTTTTTTTTTTTTCTTTTTTTTGCTCTCATCACGAGTCGTATCGTGTACACATCAAACGGTCGCGTTTAACGTTTAACGAGATCGGTCATCGATTGATCCGATGATACAAAATACATTCAGATAAAAAAAAAAAAAAAAAAGAAAAATACTTTCTCCCGAATATCAATCAATATCGATAACTCGATAATTAAATCAAAATTCAACATCACGATTATTCCGAAATCAAATTCATCACGCTTACACTACTCTCATCTATATATATACTTATATATATATTCAACGCATCGATTCTTTATCCGAAAAATACAAAATTCACAAAAAATTCTATGTAACGAGTCAAAAATTATTCCCGAACGAATCGACAACTTTGCTCGATCGCTCGATAAAAATTTCATTCCAAAAAAAGACAAAAAAAAAAAAAATAAGAAAGAAACGAAATTCGACTACAACGAATCCAAAATTATATACCGTGGAATGATTAACAAGATCAAACGATTACGATCGAAGCAGGAACGGGAGCCACGTCAATTTCCCGGGTGTCGGCCAATCGACTTTTGTCATCCGAGCACTAAATCAAACGCGCAAGCAGGTCCAGACGTCATCCAGGGGGTTGAGCGCCGGAAACGAGCTGTCTCGCGCTACGTATCCGTGTATCAATACGTTCAGGGAATCACGCCGATTAATCGAGCGCCGATAATTTTCCAATTTCGAATCACCACGAACCCGCACCCCCCTCCCCCATCAACGTGTTTCAATAATAGAAAGAGATGGATTAACCTTTCTTCTTCTTCCTCCTCCTCTTCTTCTTGCGTTGGAAGAAGATCGTTGTACGGAAAATCACCGACACTCCAATCGTGGATATATATATACGAGGTCGATAGCTCTTTCTTTCCCTCTCTTTCCCCTCCCTTTTCGCCTTATCCCTCCCCCCTCTTATCATCGATCGAATCTGGCGAAAATACGCGATCGAACGCGTCTTTCGATTCACTTAACGGACGGTATTAACTCACGTAACGTATTATACGTAGGGATGTAAATATACAGTAAAGTATCTTTACGAGCATTCTCTACAAGTTCGCCCTCTTATCCGGCCGATAAAATTTACAGCGTCTGGCAGCGTTTCTCCCTCTCTCTCTCTCTCTCCTCCCACGGTGGCACGCGTGTGTGCGGAATGTACAGCGCGAGTGTACGTGTAAGAGGGCGAGCTTTTGCATACCTGATTTCCTCGTTTTCTTTTCTTTTTTTTTTTTTTGGACCATGGACGCGATTTTTCGCTTCCCCTCCCTTCGACGAGAAGAGATATAGGGATGGGATAATTTTTCTTCATTGGATTTTTCCGCGCGTCATCCTTCGTGTCGCGAAGACGCGTCGATTCGAAAATGGCGAGTAAAAGGATATCGATGAGGAAGTGTTTAAAGCATTTCTTTCGTGAAACGAAAGAATGTTTCGGAATTGTGAAGTGGATACGTAAAATTTATATTTACATATGGAAGGTATATAGAGAGAATTGTTTTTGACAGATCTTTTTACAATTTTAAGTACAGCGAGAATATTCTTTCCCTGATCTAACAAGCAAGGGGAGAGAATGGTATTTGCTCTCCGGCTCTCGTTTGTGATGTTTGCATAGAATCGATTTCTAGATTCGAAATGGGTGACTAAAGTGTAAATTTATAACGAACTGTACGAAGTTTCGAAATCCGAACGGCAACGGCGAGCGCCGTTCATATCGATATCGGTGCAGCTGAATGATTTCGTGCAGTACGCATAGTCAATTATTCCCGTAACGATAGATTTTCGGTAAATTTGAAATTTCGAAATCGGAAAATCTAACGTTCCCGTTTCGTGTTTAAATCGTCCTATATCCTTTCCCTGTTACAATAATATTAAAATAACAAGATTACATACTTTTGCTTTTACAGATTCGACTATTAACAACAATTCTAAACAATTCTAAACAAAATTCTTTTTTTCATCATTCTTACAGTTTCTTATATCGCAATTACTATACTTTTTAACTATCTTTACATTGACGATTCCCCTCACCCTCAAACTTTTCAAATTATCATAAAAATCTTTCGTAAATTTCTCTACGAATAAATAATTTCAATATCAAAATATAAAGATACGAAAATAAATCAATGAAATTGTAACTTTTCTTAACCGAACCAAATATCAAACATTTCCATAAATTTTTTCCCACAATCCATCTTACCTTTCCTTCCCTCCCCGTCTTTAATCGATGAAAATAAAAACGGTTAATCGAGTTAAAATTTCGCGCGACAGATCAGCCCTCATCATTAAAACGATTCACGATCAAGCCAGCTGCCGCTGGTATCCAAACTTGTCCCATCGAGCAGGGAACGAGGGAACGCTCGCTTGTAAAGCGCACAAGAGGATGTTGGAAAATCGAGCTTCCTTGTCGTGAGAAAGGATCTGTCGACGAGGGAGGATGGACGTTGTCGAGGGAGGAGGAGGAGGAGGAAGAGAGGAGGAGAAGGGAGGGGCAGGCATCGCGTTATTAGATACCAGATCTCTGCTCGACCGTGCTCCCAAGGAAAACGCGCCGCCAGCAGAATGGCGCGGGTTGAGTTCCGGGAAGAGGCGCGAGTTCCGGCTACGCACGTCGCCTCGACGTTGGGCGGTGTAACGTTGTGTCAGTGGATAGGTGTACAGTACCTGGGGGACGGCTCAGGTTGGCCCCCCTGTTCACGACAAATGTAAAACGTTCCGCTTGGAGTTTATGCTTAGGAAGGAATGCTGGTGGCTTCGACGCACGATTCGTGGAATCGTAGCCGAGTTGAATTGCGCGTGGATGGATGTTAGATCGGTAGATTTGTGCCTGAAGTGTTTTTAAACAAGAGAGAGAGAGAGATGTGAAGAGGAGAGATCTGGAAAACGAGAGAAATTGTCGTAGAAGAGAGGGGGGGAAAGGAAAAGGGGAGTTTAAGTTAGTTTTTAATTCTTGGCGTTGGATTTATTCTTTTTTCTTTTTTTTTTTTTAAATCGTTTAATTCTAATTTAAAAAATTAAGGTAAAGATATGGATATCTGTTGTTGGATTCAATGGATTTTAATTATCGTGTTATCGTGATGAATTAATTTTATTTGTTGGTTAGATTCATTCGTTTTTAATTTTACTCGTTAATTCAGAGAATAAGAAGAAGGATAACTTTTTAAGACAAGATCAATTTTTATTTAATGAAAGGTAAAATTAAATAACAAATAAAATCGCTTAATGGCGATAAAGAAATTCTTATCGTATTTCAATTACTTTTAAATTGCATTACTTACAAAGAGATGTCGTTAATTTAATGAATTATTACTATAATATTACGGGTTAAGTATTACTTTATTGTTAAAATCAAATATTATTTTGGTATGAGACCGTAAAAATTCGCAACATCGTAGTAATACCATTATTTCTTCGTTCACCAATTATTTTAATTCTTGCTTAATAAGTAAGAAATTGTATTACAAAAAAATGAAAGCAGTGCCGGTTTAAAATTCTTTCTCTCAAACGAGTAAAAACATTAAAAAGGAATTGTGTGAATTCTTTAAAAATAACAATAATCGCTTAATTCATTATTACACCTCAAAGTAACTGCTTAACTGCTTATCGAATTGGTATTCTCTTTCATCCACCGAAGCATTCTTTAGCTACTATTTCGTGGCCTCTTAGGGATGGCTCTTCCGCGCAATTATACGGAATAAGGATTTCTTTTTAGAAGGATTCCCTTTCCAAAAGTCGATCTCGTTTTCGACTAAGGAAAAGAAAAGTCGATCTCGTTCCGTGACAATCCTTTCCAACCGTAATTTCTTTGCACCTAGTCCGTTCTTTCTCTCCATTGTTGGCCGAGTCTCTTTTCTCTTCATCCTTTTGCTAGTTTTTGTGTCATGCTGTTGCTAAAAATTTTTGCCTTTGTACCTTTTTAACGTCCTTTTTAACGAATCATGTTTAATCGTGTGACAAGTCGAACGAAGTTGAATTCTAGGCGAGATTCAATTTCTATACTTACTTTGTCTTAAACGTTCAATTCAATATTCCGGTCGTGAAATATTTCTTTATTCGAATTAAAAAAAACTTGTCGTTAAATGCCTTTTAATTTTTAATTATAAAAAGTCCCAAACAGATAATTTTATCACTTGGAATATTTTCCTTATTTTGGAAATATTAAAAAGCATATCAGGTAAAAATTAAATATATATTTTATATATAAATTAATTTTTTCATATGTTATTTCTTTTATTAACATTTTGTATTCTTTTTTTTGCAGATCCCAGCAATAACATCTTACAAAGAGATAAGGATAAAAGGTAAGTAAAGGTAAGTATAATATATTAATTTTAATAACTAGATTTAAGTAAAATGTTGAAAAAATGATAAATAACAGATTCCATCGATATGTCAGCATGAAAAGGTAAGTATAAAAAGGTAAGTATAAAAGGTAAGTATACAAGGTAAGTATACCAAATTCCACAAAAATTTCACGCAATACCTCCTCTAGAATTATATATTCCTGATACAAATCAAAAATTTGATGACAAATTTCCGCTCCAAAATTCTTGAAAAAATTTTCCATGCCACTTCTTGTCAAATTATACTTTCCTATTAAAAAATCATAAATTCGAACAAAAATATTCTGTCTCAATCTTGAACTTTATAACAGGAGAATATGATAGCATAAGAGGTGGCACGCGAAATTTTTGCAGGAATTCGGAGGGACAAATTTTGTCAAAATTCCGATTTTGTAACAGGAACATATGACACTATAGGAAGTGGCACGCGAAATTTTTGCGGGAATTCGGAGGGAGAAATTTTGCCAAAATTCCGACTTTGTAACAGGAGAATATGATAGCATAGGAGGTGGCACAGGAAATATTTGCGGGAATTCTAAGGGAGAAATTTTGCCAAAATTCCGACTTTGTAACAGGAGAATATGATAGCATAGGAGGTGGCTCGGGAAATTTTTGCGGGAATTGTAAGGGAGAAATTTTGCCAAAATTCCGACTTTGTAACAGGAGAATATGATAGCATAGGAGGTGGCACAGGAAATATTTGCGGGAATTCTAAGTGAGAAATTTTGCCAAAATTCCGACTTTGTAACAGGAGAATATGATAGCATAGGAGGTGGCACAGGAAATATTTGCGGGAATTCTAAGTGAGAAATTTTGCCAAAATTCCGATTTTGTAACAGGAGAATATGATAGCATAGGAGGTGGCACAGGAAATTTTTGCGGGAATTCGGAAGGATAAATTTTGCCAAAATTCCGACTTTGTAACAGGAGAATATGATAGCATAGGAGGTGGCACAGGAAATTTTTGCGGGAATTCTAAGGGAGAAATTTTGCCAAAATTCCGACTTTGTAACAGGAGAATATGATAGCATAGGAGGTGGCACAGGAAATTTTTGCGGGAATTCTAAGGGAGAAATTTTGCCAAAATTCCGACTTTGTAACAGGAGAATATGATAGCATAGGAGGTGGCTCGGGAAATTTTTGCGGGAATTGTAAGGGAGAAATTTTGCCAAAATTCCGACTTTGTAACAGGAGAATATGATAGCATAGGAGGTGGCACAGGAAATATTTGCGGGAATTCTAAGTGAGAAATTTTGCCAAAATTCCGACTTTGTAACAGGAGAATATGATAGCATAGGAGGTGGCACAGGAAATATTTGCGGGAATTCTAAGTGAGAAATTTTGCCAAAATTCCGATTTTGTAACAGGAGAATATGATAGCATAGGAGGTGGCACAGGAAATTTTTGCGGGAATTCGGAAGGATAAATTTTGCCAAAATTCCGACTTTGTAACAGGAGAATATGATAGCATAGGAGGTGGCACAGGAAATATTTGCGGGAATTCTAAGTGAGAAATTTTGCCAAAATTCCGATTTTGTAACAGGAGAATATGATAGCATAGGAGGTGGCACAGGAAATTTTTGCGGGAATTCGGAAGGATAAATTTTGCCAAAATTCCGACTTTGTAACAGGAGAATATGATAGCATAGGAGGTGGCACAGGAAATTTTTGCGGGAATTCTAAGGGAGAAATTTTGCCAAAATTCCGACTTTGTAACAGGAGAATATGATAGCATAGGAGGTGGCACAGGAAATTTTTGCGGGAATTCTAAGGGAGAAATTTTGCCAAAATTCCGACTTTGTAACAGGAGAATATGATAGCATAGGAGGTGGCTCGGGAAATTTTTGCGGGAATTGTAAGGGAGAAATTTTGCCAAAATTCCGACTTTGTAACAGGAGAATATGATAGCATAGGAGGTGGCACAGGAAATATTTGCGGGAATTCTAAGTGAGAAATTTTGCCAAAATTCCGATTTTGTAACAGGAGAATATGATAGCATAGGAGGTGGCACGGGAAATTTTTGCGGGAATTCGGAAGGATAAATTTTGCCAAAATTCTGACTTTGTAACAGGAGAATATGATAGCATAGGAGGTGGCTCGGGAAATTTTTGCGGTAATTGTAAGGGAGAAATTTTGCCAAAATTCCGACTTTGTAACAGGAGAATATGATAGCATAGGAGGTGGCACAGGAAATATTTGCGGGAATTCTAAGTGAGAAATTTTGCCAAAATTCCGATTTTGTAACAGGAGAATATGATAGCATAGGAGGTGGCACGGGAAATTTTTGCGGGAATTCTAAGTGAGAAATTTTGCCAAAATTCTGACTTTGTAACAGGAGAATATGATAGCATAGGAGGTGGCTCGGGAAATTTTTGCGGTAATTGTAAGGGAGAAATTTTGCCAAAATTCCGACTTTGTAACAGGAGAATATGATAGCATAGGAGGTGGCTCGGGAAATTTTTGCGGTAATTGTAAGGGAGAAATTTTGCCAAAATTCCGACTTTGTAACAGGAGAATATGATAGCATAGGAGGTGGCACAGGAAATTTTTGCGGGAATTCTAAGGGAGAAATTTTGCCAAAATTCCGACTTTGTAACAGAAGAATATGATAGCATAGGAGGTGGCACAGGAAATTTTTGCGGGAATTCGGAAGGATAAATTTTGCCAAAATTCCGACTTTGTAACAGGAGAATATGATAGCATAGGAGGTGGCTCGGGAAATTTTTGCGGGAATTATAAGGGAGAAATTTTGCCAAAATTCCGACTTTGTAACAGGAGAATATGATAGCATAGGAGGTGGCACAGGAAATATTTGCGGGAATTCTAAGTGAGAAATTTTGCCAAAATTCCGACTTTGTAACAGGAGAATATGATAGCATAGGAGGTGGCACAGGAAATATTTGCGGGAATTCTAAGTGAGAAATTTTGCCAAAATTCCGATTTTGTAACAGGAGAATATGATAGCATAGGAGGTGGCACAGGAAATTTTTGCGGGAATTGTAAGGGAGAAATTTTGCCAAAATTCCGACTTTGTAACAGGAGAATATGATAGCATAGGAGGTGGCACAGGAAATATTTGCGGGAATTCTAAGTGAGAAATTTTGCCAAAATTCCGACTTTGTAACAGGAGAATATGATAGCATAGGAGGTGGCACAGGAAATATTTGCGGGAATTCTAAGTGAGAAATTTTGCCAAATTCCGATTTTGTAACAGGAGAATATGATAGCATAGGAGGTGGCACAGGAAATTTTTGCGGGAATTGTAAGGGGAAAATTTTGCCAAAATTCCGACTTTGTAACAGGAGAATATGATAGCATAGGAGGTGGCACAGGAAATTTTTACGGGAATTCTAAGGAATAAATTTTGCCAAAATTCCGATTTTGTAACAGGAGAATATGATAGCATAGGAGGTGGCACGGGAAATTTTTGCGGGAATTCTAAGTGAGAAATTTTGCCAAAATTCTGACTTTGTAACAGGAGAATATGATAGCATAGGAGGTGGCTCGGGAAATTTTTGCGGTAATTGTAAGGGAGAAATTTTGCCAAAATTCCGACTTTGTAACAGGAGAATATGATAGCATAGGAGGTGGCTCGGGAAATTTTTGCGGTAATTGTAAGGGAGAAATTTTGCCAAAATTCCGACTTTGTAACAGGAGAATATGATAGCATAGGAGGTGGCACAGGAAATTTTTGCGGGAATTCTAAGGGAGAAATTTTGCCAAAATTCCGACTTTGTAACAGAAGAATATGATAGCATAGGAGGTGGCACAGGAAATTTTTGCGGGAATTCGGAAGGATAAATTTTGCCAAAATTCCGACTTTGTAACAGGAGAATATGATAGCATAGGAGGTGGCTCGGGAAATTTTTGCGGGAATTATAAGGGAGAAATTTTGCCAAAATTCCGACTTTGTAACAGGAGAATATGATAGCATAGGAGGTGGCACAGGAAATATTTGCGGGAATTCTAAGTGAGAAATTTTGCCAAAATTCCGACTTTGTAACAGGAGAATATGATAGCATAGGAGGTGGCACAGGAAATATTTGCGGGAATTCTAAGTGAGAAATTTTGCCAAAATTCCGATTTTGTAACAGGAGAATATGATAGCATAGGAGGTGGCACAGGAAATTTTTGCGGGAATTGTAAGGGAGAAATTTTGCCAAAATTCCGACTTTGTAACAGGAGAATATGATAGCATAGGAGGTGGCACAGGAAATTTTTACGGGAATTCTAAGGAATAAATTTTGCCAAAATTCCGATTTTGTAACAGGAGAATATGATAGCATAGGAGGTGGCACGGGAAATTTTTGCGGGAATTCTAAGTGAGAAATTTTGCCAAAATTCTGACTTTGTAACAGGAGAATATGATAGCATAGGAGGTGGCTCGGGAAATTTTTGCGGTAATTGTAAGGGAGAAATTTTGCCAAAATTCCGACTTTGTAACAGGAGAATATGATAGCATAGGAGGTGGCACAGGAAATTTTTGCGGGAATTCTAAGGGAGAAATTTTGCCAAAATTCCGACTTTGTAACAGGAGAATATGATAGCATAGGAGGTGGCTCGGGAAATTTTTGCGGGAATTATAAGGGAGAAATTTTGCCAAAATTCCGACTTTGTAACAGGAGAATATGATAGCATAGGAGGTGGCACAGGAAATATTTGCGGGAATTCTAAGTGAGAAATTTTGCCAAAATTCCGACTTTGTAACAGGAGAATATGATAGCATAGGAGGTGGCACAGGAAATATTTGCGGGAATTCTAAGTGAGAAATTTTGCCAAAATTCCGATTTTATAACAGGAGAATATGATAGCATAGGAGGTGGCACGGGAAATTTTTGCGGGAATTCTAAGTGAGAAATTTTGCCAAAATTCCGACTTTGTAACAGGAGAATATGATAGCATAGGAGGTGGCACAGGAAATTTTTGCGGGAATTGTAAGGGAGAAATTTTGCCAAAATTCCGACTTTGTAATAGGAGAATATGATAGCATAGGAGGTGGCACAGGAAATTTTTGCGGGAATTCTAAGTGAGAAATTTTGCCAAAATTCTGACTTTGTAACAGGAGAATATGATAGCATAGGAGGTGGCTCGGGAAATTTTTGCGGTAATTGTAAGGGAGAAATTTTGCCAAAATTCCGACTTTGTAACAGGAGAATATGATAGCATAGGAGGTGGCACAGGAAATATTTGCGGGAATTCTAAGAGAGAAATTTTGCCAAAATTCCGACTTTGTAACAGGAGAATATGATAGCATAGGAGGTGGCACAGGAAATTTTTGCGGGAATTGTAAGGGAGAAATTTTGCCAAAATTCCGACTTTGTAACAGGAGAATATGATAGCATAGGAGGTGGCACGGGAAATTTTTGCGGGAATTCTGAGGGAGAAATTTTGCCAAAATTCCGATTTTGTAACAGGAGAATATGATAGCATAAGAGGTGGCAGGTGAAATTTTTGCGGGAATTCTAAGGGAGAAATTTTGCCAAAATTCCGACTTTGTAACAGGAGAATATGATAGCATAGGAGGTGGCACAGGAAATATTTGCGGGAATTCTAAGTGAGAAATTTTGCCAAAATTCCGATTTTATAACAGGAGAATATGATAGCATAGGAGGTGGCACGGGAAATTTTTGCGGGAATTCTAAGTGAGAAATTTTGCCAAAATTCTGACTTTTTAACAGGAGAATATGATAGCATAGGAGGTGGCTCGGGAAATTTTTGCGGTAATTGTAAGGGAGAAATTTTGCCAAAATTCCGACTTTGTAACAGGAGAATATGATAGCATAGGAGGTGGCACAGGAAATTTTTGCGGGAATTCGGAAGGATAAATTTTGCCAAAATTCTGACTTTGTAACAGGAGAATATGATAGCATAGGAGGTGGCACGGGAAATTTTTGCGGGAATTCTGAGGGAGAAATTTTGCCAAAATTCCGATTTTGTAACAGGAGAATATGATAGCATAAGAGGTGGCAGGTGAAATTTTTGCGGGAATTCTAAGGGAGAAATTTTGCCAAAATTCCGACTTTGTAACAGGAGAATATGATAGCATAGGAGGTGGCACAGGAAATATTTGCGGGAATTCTAAGTGAGAAATTTTGCCAAAATTCCGATTTTATAACAGGAGAATATGATAGCATAGGAGGTGGCACGGGAAATTTTTGCGGGAATTCTAAGTGAGAAATTTTGCCAAAATTCTGACTTTTTAACAGGAGAATATGATAGCATAGGAGGTGGCTCGGGAAATTTTTGCGGTAATTCTAAGGGAGAAATTTTGCCAAAATTCCGACTTTGTAACAGGAGAATATTGTAGCATAGGAGGTGGCACAGGAAATATTTGCGGGAATTATAAGGGAGAAATTTTGCCAAAATTCCGACTTTGTAACAGGAGAATATGATAGCATAGGAGGTGGCACAGGAAATTTTTGCGGGAATTCGGAAGGATAAATTTTGCCAAAATTCCGACTTTGTAACAGGAGAATATGATAGCATAGGAGGTGGCACAGGAAATTTTTGCGGGAATTGTAAGGGAGAAATTTTGCCAAAATTCCGACTTTGTAACAGGAGAATATGATAGCATAGGAGGTGGCACAGGAAATTTTTGCGGGAATTCGGAAGGATAAATTTTGCCAAAATTCTGACTTTGTAACAGGAGAATATGATAGCATAGGAGGTGGCACGGGAAATTTTTGCGGGAATTCTGAGGGAGAAATTTTGCCAAAATTCCGATTTTGTAACAGGAGAATATGATAGCATAAGAGGTGGCAGGTGAAATTTTTGCGGGAATTCTAAGGGAGAAATTTTGCCAAAATTCCGACTTTGTAACAGGAGAATATGATAGCATAGGAGGTGGCACAGGAAATATTTGCGGTAATTGTAAGGGAGAAATTTTGCCAAAATTCCGACTTTGTAACAGGAGAATATTGTAGCATAGGAGGTGGCACAGGAAATATTTGCGGGAATTATAAGGGAGAAATTTTGCCAAAATTCCGACTTTGTAACAGGAGAATATGATAGCATAGGAGGTGGCACAGGAAATTTTTGCGGGAATTCGGAAGGATAAATTTTGCCAAAATTCCGACTTTGTAACAGGAGAATATGATAGCATAGGAGGTGGCACAGGAAATTTTTGCGGGAATTGTAAGGGAGAAATTTTGCCAAAATTCCGACTTTGTAACAGGAGAATATGATAGCATAGGAGGTGGCACGGGAAATTTTTACGGGAATTCTAAGGAATAAATTTTGCCAAAATTCCGATTTTGTAACAGGAGAATATGATAGCATAGGAGGTGGCACGGGAAATTTTTGCGGGAATTCTGAGGGAGAAATTTTGCCAAAATTCCGATTTTGTAACAGGAGAATATGATAGCATAAGAGGTGGCAGGTGAAATTTTTGCGGGAATTCTAAGGGAGAAATTTTGCCAAAATTCCGACTTTGTAACAGGAGAATATGATAGCATAGGAGGTGGCACAGGAAATATTTGCGGGAATTCTAAGTGAGAAATTTTGCCAAAATTCCGATTTTATAACAGGAGAATATGATAGCATAGGAGGTGGCACAGGAAATTTTTGCGGGAATTCTAAGGGAGAAATTTTGCCAAAATTCCGACTTTGTAACAGGAGAATATGATAGCATAGGAGGTGGCACTTGAAATTAAAGATACTTACCTTATACTTACCTAATACTTACCTAAACATTTTCTTTTTTTTTTATTTTAAATCGTTTTTTCAACAGTTTTCTTAATACTAAGATACTTACCTTTTATACTTACCTTATACTTACCTAATACTTACCTAAAGCTCCTTTTTTTTTTATTTTAAATCGTTTTTTCAACAGTTTTCTTAATACTAATATACTTACCTTTTATACTTACCTTATACTTACCTAATACTTACCTAAAGCTCCTTCTTTTTTTTTATTTTAAATCGTTTTTTCAACAGTTTTCTTAATACTAAGATACTTACCTTTTTTATACTTACCTTTTTTGTACTTACTTTTTGCATACTTATCTTTTGTATACTTACGTTTTGCATACTTATCTTTTGTATACTTATCGTTTGCGATAAGTGGCATCTTTTTTTTATGAATATATTTCAATATTTTTTATTTTTTATGAGGTCTGGATATATCGAGTGTCTTATGTAAATATTTAAAATATCTCATTTATTTTATATAATATTAAATAATGTTTGAGATAAAAGTTGTATGATTTCAAGAGGGCTATATCTTGATGCTATCAATTTTTTCTTATGTAGTAGCACGGCAGATGTATGAAGATCAACTTTATTTTTTGAAATAGAATTATATACTTTTTAATACATATAGTCGATATATCTATTATATGTATAATAAATCGATATATTTCAAAATTCTCTATAAAAAATTATTAATGTATATACGACGAAAAATTATTAATTTATGAAATATTTAATTTTAATTAAATATCTTCGAAACTAACAGTTTTTCGATATATATAGCTTAATAATTTTTTATAGAGAATAATATGCTGTATCTACTTGTGCATTAAAAAGTATACAAATTTATTTAAAAAAAACAATATTGATCTTTATTTAATCTCTATGCATTCTTCAAGAAAAAAAATAATTACGTAGTATTATAGTCCTTTTGAAACCATTTGACTTTTGTCTAAAAAATTCTTTAATATTTTTAAAAACAAGTGAGATGTTACCAATAATATTACGAGAACCATTCGATAAAATTTTCCAAATAATTTAATATAATTTTTATAATTTCAAATTTTATTTTTTCTCTTTTTTAAAACTAATTATATTTTATTGACATGTAATATAGCAACAATAAACAATACATTCATCATCCTAATCCTTCCATAATTTTATAATTATTTTATTACCTTATAATCTTCTAATTAAACGACATCAAATTACATCTGTACAAATTACATCTCCTGAAAAAAAGAAATCGAACATTAGATACCCTAAGTCAACAAACAAGGCTATAATACGTTACCTCGAATAATATCTCTTTCACCATCCACCCCCAAAAACCCAAGAAACGCTATATATAGCTCTCCCTCGAATAGTTGGCTGGAACAGTCGAAAAGAAGAAAAGGAAGAAAAGAACAGGCGCAAAAAAGGAAGGAAGAAGGGAAATCTTTGTCCGATTAGGTAGCCGAACGAATGGATTCGTGGATGAATTCGGTCTGAAACGGCAATTAAGCCAGCCATGCATTTTCTAGGGCTCGCTGGCCGGCCAGCGAATTTCAGAGCCGGGTCGTTCCTCGAATGAGGGGATGGAGGAAACTGCAACGGAGGAGGACGCAAAGGAGATAGGAGGAATTCCTGCAACGTAAGTGGAGGCCAGGAATCCGATCGAAGGAGTGCGTCTCCGTGGCGCCGTTGCGTCTCTGCGTAGTAGTCGAGACGGTAGTCTGGGAACGTGCCGTTCCAGGGCGTCCGTTTACTTAGCGGGGAAAAAAGAAAGGATAGATGGAACAGATTGATTGCACGGGGAGGGGATCTTACGAAAATGCAGCTGCGCTCCGTGGGACCGACATTATCCGCAACATCGCCTATGGCGCTTGGTCCAATGCATGCGAATCCTGATCGTTTTGTGAACGTGATCTTTTATACTGCAAAATTTACGGATAATTAGATTTTGTACGTAGCTAAAACTGTACGAATGTTTTTTTACATACGGAAAAATATAAATCGTATATGCTAAATTGTATATTTATATATTTGCCACAGCAATAGATCATTGCATTCGGAAAGATTCGCGAAAGTTTGACTCTTCAAAGTGTATAAATACCGGGGAAGAAATTAAAAATTTTATTCTCTAAAAAAACCGTGTCAGAAAGTAGAGGAAACTATGCCGTTGAAGTCGGTTTTTGATTCATTCCGATATCTCAATCGGTTGCCGAGATATAAGGACTCAAAGTTTCCATAATGCTTGATACAGCGTAGAGATTATGAATGGGCTCGCGACCTATATTTTTTCCTGGAAACGCGTACTACGTTTTTCCAGGAATCGCGTCTGTCGCTTGTCTAGAGTTTGGGATAGGTCGGTGAGAGAAGGTGCGAGCGAGAGGTTCAAGTAAGCGACAAGGACGAGGATAGTAAACTATTAAAAATTACCCTTTTCTTCACACGACGATATCTCGGGAACCAGAAATAGTATCCGGATAAATGAAAAAGCGTTTTAAAGGGGAAGGTTTTGCGCTTCTGACGATCGTTCGCCCATCGACCGGAAGTTATTATTCTCGAAGTTACAGCGATTCGAATTTTTCCAAATTTTAATAAGGTTTGATTGACGCGGAGGTAAATGGTTAAAAATTATTCTTCTATTTACACGTTGATATTTTGGGAACCGGAAGTCGTATTGGGATAAATGAAAAAGCGCTTTGAAGGGCAAAGTTTCGCGCTTCTAATGATCATCCACTCATTAACCGGAAGTTATTATATTTCGAGTTAGAGCGGTTCAAATTTTTCCTAATTTTAATAGGAATTAATCAAGTTTTGAGATAAATTGCGCGATTTTAAAAATAAATATGTTTATTCTTGAATGAATTTCACATTGAATATTGCTCACAACTATCTTACTAATTACATATCATAAATAAATTAAAATATATCGATGTAAAAAATTCTTTGATCAAAATAAATTCTACTTTCGTTCAATCGAAACTAGATTTACGAATCCTTTAATCAAAATAAGGAAAGAATCACAAAACGAAAACATTATCCTTAGATCATCGATAAATATAAAAATACCCAAAAATAAAGAAAGGAAAGATATAATACGTGAGATACACTATCAAATAATCGTTTCTCAGAATAAAAACTTGGAAACTTCATTACCAAATTATTAAAAGTTACATCCTTGAATTAAAAAAAGAAACAATACTGAATCCCAAATGCAGATATACGAGCCAAAATACAAATTTGAAATTTTACCCGATCAATCATCTCCCCGACAATTTGGGTCAATTATCATACCACCACCATCCCTAACAGACGATCCAATACTTACTTACGAACGTACACACGGATGCACACACGCGAAACGAATCTAATTAACCACCCAACGAGAACCACCACCACCACCACCACCACCGTTATTACAATCCGAATCATTCCCCCGGTTTCGACATTTCAAAAACAAGCACGCGACTCATCCACGATTATTATTATTATACCCGATATTCCAGCCGCCATCGTCGTCGTCCTCGTCCTCCTTCTCATCATCGTCCCCATCGTCATCATCATCGATCCGATCGTGGATCGAGGGGGTCGACACAGGATCGAGGGTTATTTTCACGAATCGGTGGCTGCGGCGCAATCTCGAGAATGAAGCGGGCAAACCTTATTGGGGGCGGCCGTCCCCCGGATCGGGCGGGGGATGGAGCGAAGAGCGTGGTAAATCGAGGGGTCGCCGGCGTGGCGCGGATTTGCCGCGGCCGAGGCGCGTCGCCGGGACCCGGGCAAGCGGGGGTGGCGAAGGGAGCGGGTGGAAGGAAAATCGGGCTAGGCTCTCGTTCTTAGAATTCTACGATCGAGATAATATCGAGTATTCGGGGCGTGGATTTCCCGGGAGTAAGGAGAGCGTTGAGCTCTAAAAGGTACACGCCGATCGCTCCGTAGATTCGACGTCTCCTCCCTCGGGAATCCTGGAAATCTGGCCGACCAAGGGAGACGGCCGAGGAGGAGGATGGAAAGAGAGGCTGGTCTAGAGTGCGCGCGGAGGGAAGGATAGAGGGAAATGCGATGGGAGAGGATGGAACAATGGAGGGCGGGAGACAGGGGGAGGGAGATAGAGACGGGAAAGGAGAAGAAAAAGGGATGATTAACCCGTTCGAGACCGATCGCACATCTGGCGATGTAATGCTGTTCCTGGAAAAGATCAATCGCATACCCTGTGCGCAATGACCGTGAATTCATATCACGAGTCATTACCAAAGAAATAATATCGTAGAAACGAGATCGTAAAAAAGAAGAAAAAAAAGAAGGAAGTGTTACATAAGAATTTAAAATACCTCGCTTGGAAATTTTATTTGTGATAAAGTTTAGTTATTTCATTCGGTTGCCACCTATTTCTTTTAAATCCAATAAGAGGAATGGGAGATTGATTTTAATTTTGAGAAATTAGTTATTGAGAAGGTGAAAAAGGAGAGGAGGAAGGAAAAAAGAAAAATTATATTAACGCGATGGAATCTTTTTTTTTTTCTTTTTTTTCTAAAAAACCCCGGCCATTGTATTTGAAAAAGAGTAGTACGATATCCTACGTCGTCCAGACATCATCCTCGGAAGGAGGACAAGCCATTCAACCCATTCATCCTGGGCGATGGTTACGCCCATGGTGGAGGAAAGTTAAGAGAAAGGATGATCAAGGGGAACAAAGGACAAGCGGATAGCCATCCGTGAAGAGGGAAGGGATCCGGGGTCGGAAAAACAAAGCGAAAAGAGCGGGCGGAAGGAAAGGAGGGGGGGCGGTTAAGAGGAGGAGGAGTTCGGCACCCGAGAGTCCGAAAGGAATTAGATTTGCTCGGTGCTAGCCAAGCGCGACGAACAGAATGCAACGCGATCCGCCGGTAATTCGAAACGCGTTCCTTGGAAACACGGGGAATTATTCCTTTGCCGCGCGTTCTCTTCCTGCTATTGCCACTGAACCCTCCTCCTCCTCTTCCTCCTCCTCCGTTGCTCTTTTCTCCTCTCCCTTTTCTCCCCCCTCGCCCTTCTCTTTCCTCGTTACGTTCCTCCCTCCGTGAAGATGCTTCACCGGATCACTGCCTCCACGCTTCCACCGATCGGTTGGCCCCCTCCTCTCCTCACCCCCCGCTCATACTTTTCTGGGGATATTCTGTTTCCGTTGGACAACGTCCTTTCAATGTTTCGTGTTTGCCTCCACCTTTGATCACCGAGCTCGAGATATTGATTTTTCTTTTAATTTCTTGTTCTTCTTCTTCTTCTTTTTTTTTGTGCGATCTAAAAAAGTGACTTTTCAGGAGGAATGATTTTGATATAAAACGAAGATCGTTTTTTCCCTTTTTTTACGCGATTTTGCGAAAGGTAACGATGTTTGTTGATCGATTTTGATACGAGCTCCGAAAGTTGCTCCGGGTATTTTGAAGTTGAAATAGCGTTCTTGCTCGGATTGATTAATAGTCGATCGGTAGATCGATAATAAGATTTGTTTAGACGATATTTTGACGATATAAAACGCTTTATTACGGTTAATTAACGATTGGTTTTTGTTATTAGAAATATTAATATTCTCCTGGATGGATTCTCGATTAACGTTTATATGATTTTATGAAAGGTAATTATATTCGTTGATTGATTTTATAAAGTGAAAGTTTATTACAGTTATTTGGTAGAATACTTGCATACATTAAGCGGAGGCGGTTAATATATAAGCTAAGCTTTTGGCTGGCTGTGATAAAGGGATGAGAAAATTTATAACAATAATTTATAAAATTATTATTTCAAGCGATGAAACATGGAGATATAAACAACGGAGGATATAAATTAAAAATTAAATCCGAGGTATTACGACAAGTTTATTCCAAGTCTATGCGAATGTAAATCTTTTAAACGCTTATCTTGTAAATTTTAATTCATTCTAATTTAACAACACTTTCGATAAAGAAATTTAATAATTATTACTTTCTTACGAAACAATTAAAATTATAAATAGTTCCACGCTTTGCATCATGGTTAATGCAGATTATTTTATATCATATTACAACATATATATATATAAATGTATATATATTTTTTTTAATCATTCCCAGCGCGAATACGAATTACACCACATTAAAAATGAAAATGTTTCGGATGGTAATTTATGGGCAGGGATCACTTAATTAATCACGTTACATGTGTTAACTTCTTATCTAAGCGATAAGCGCAAAACACGAAAAGCTACTACGTTATAAATGATGCTTGATATTTCACTGTATTACATATCTGCTTCCTGGAGTTAGACATTTCGTGATTCATGAGAGCCAAACTCTTAATTGTAAACTAAAAACCATTTACATCGATACATCGGCTAAATTCCAAATTCAGCACGCACCGAATTTGTAATTTTTAATTTTTCGCATTACACGCGCTTGTTTTTAAGAGAATCCATTAGCAACCGTAACAGTTACAAGAGTCGTATCATTAATTAAATCACGCTTCCTCAAAATTATCATAAGGAAATAATAAATAAATAAATAAATAAATAAATAATTCTTATCTCGTATCTTCGTGTGATTTTTCTCTCTTTTGCCTGCCCGTTCCTCCCAAGATTTTTTTCAAGATAATTCGATAGAATTAATTTTATATTTACAAGTTTTTATATATAATATATATATACGAAAGGAAGAATTTATTTTAAAAAAAAGTAGTCTTCTCGAAAGACGTGCAAAGAGTGTTATTGTATTCCAGGATCGAAGCACCTTCTCTTTCTTCTCTTCTTTTTTTCCTCCCCAATTTTTTTCCACGAGAAACTCCGGTGAATGGAATCGCCACATTCTTGCATTACGTTGCCATTTATCGTCCCGATTGTATTATTGCGCGCAAAACGCGGCGCGCAACTTTAAACATCGTAATTCATTTCACGCATCGATTATACGTACAACAAACGGTTTTCTTGATAGATGGTAATTGCAATATTGATTTGTAATCCTGCAAATATCACGAACGACGCTGAAAGAATTAATACTCGTCGGGAAAATCGCTGACGTTACTAATAACGCTACCCTCCGTGATTTATAACCATCTACGAGGACAAATAACGTAATAGGTGTAAATTGATGTCAAAGAATTCTTTTTTATTACGATCGATTAATTTATACATGTGTATATATATATAAATATATTTTTCACTATCCATTTTTTTTTCTCTCTCTCGATTGAGATATCAAACCATACATATCGAATTGAATCAGATAATTATACAAATTCATCTACCTTAAAATTTTCATTATTACTTTAAACCAATCGTGATAATAACATTTCACGCACAGATCTATCTCGTAAAATAAATTTTCATCCGGATATAACGAAAGATATATGTAATCACACGTACGTAGGCATAAGTTTTTTTAGCAACGTGTCGAAGAATCGTAAAAATTTCATGGACAAATGTCGGTGCTTAGCTACAGATCACTAGTGCGGACGGGAAATGGGGAATTTGGAAACGTGATAAACGTCCTATAAACCGTCCCCGAAATCCCTTGATTTACAAGCTCTTTGAACCGCGTCTTTGTTGCTCGAGCCTCACGTGTAACACGGGACGTAACGAAGAAGCCGTAATCAGCCTATGCGTTAACGTCTAATTATTCGATAAAATTAAGCTTGACCGTTCGATCGTAAACAAGATGAATGAACCGTGATACTTATTGTCCGCTTCTGTCGTCGGGCTTGAAGAGAATTTATCGCTTTAGGAGCCTATCTCACGCTCTCCATCACTTTAACAATTTTAATTAATCTCGCCGCACCACTCAATTTCATCACTCACTCTTAAATGATGATGATTAAATTGATGGAATAATAGGTGCGGGGCTACGTTAGCTACGTTTCAGTAATGAAATTTCTCGAGGAGTATTGCTGGTGGAACCGTGTTACTTTGTTTCTCCATCGATATTTATTTATCCAATGATTCTCAACTTCGATGAAAAATTATTATAGAACCGCTTGAAATTTTGTCCCAAAATCTCAAAACAGGAAAGGATAATTAAGATGCACATTATAATTACATTACACAATTATTATAATCGTCTCTGATTGAATATATTCATCCTCTTATATTTATCCCAACTAAAAACGTAATTTTTTGTTAAGTTGAGAAATGAAAATAAAAATAAATATTTTACCTACTTTAGAAATTTGACTTAAAGAAAATTTTATTTTATACACATGTATAAAAGTATCGTAGTATAATTTTTCTTCGACTAATATAAAAGTAAATACCTTTGCATAGTTTACAAATTTGATTCGTGAAAATTTTATTCACGAACTCGAGAAATATGTAACGGGACATAGCGGTTCGAAACAGGTTTGACTCTCGATTGCCGATCTAAGGATCGCCCCTTCCCCTCCCTCCCCTTTCCCCCCCGTATACGATTAAGTAATTACCGCAAATTGGCCACCGACGTTTAGCCAAGCCTAATATTAATCGGCTAATTAACCGGTCTTAATATTAATCGATAATTAATCGCCACATGCGCTCACCGGCTCTATTAATATCCGATCCATTCATCTTGCCGATTCCGATCTTTGCCACCTGTGCGCAACGTCTACAATTATAATCTATAGGAGGAATCACGGGGCCGATTTCTATGAGAGCTGATACACATCCTCGTTACTGTCACTGCCATTTCGGTGAATTCTACCGTTCAATTAGCGCCTTGAATTATACCGCTGGATGTTTCTCCCCGTGGAACACTCGACTCTCTTTCGGCCAGAAATTGTGATTAACGCGCGATAGAATGTGAATTTATGAGGAAGATCGCGGGGGAAGTTTCTTTTCGAGAACGAATGATAATTTATTGTTCAAAGCGTAGGGATTTTTAGAATTGTCTTTTCTTTTCTCTTTCCTCTTTTTTTTCTTAGGAGCTGGAATCGTGTGTCTTTTACCATTTTACGGATCTTGATATTTTTTTTTTTTTTTTAGCGAGGAAGGAAGGGAAAGTTTCTTTGGGACTAGTGATAATTTATTTAAATGTAAAAGTTTAATTTCCCGTTTTAAATTTGTTTGATATTTTTTTTTAGCGAAAGCGCGAGGAAAAAGAGTTATCGTTATTCTATTCTCTATGAAAATGGTAAAAATAACAAACGAATAAATATACGAAGGTTGCATAATCGAGCTTCCAATTTGAATTAATCGTTGCGAATGTAGTGGTCACACGTGGAATAATATATCACGAAACTGATTTGTGTGGACAGGTTCGTTTCATCGTTGCCACGCGGAAATAAAATGTAAACATCATAACTGTAATCCTTTTATAAAAATATGCGTGCAATAAAGAAACAAAAACGTAAAAACAGTTAAACACAGTATGAAACGGAACAAAAGAGGGAACATCCGTAACTTTGTCATACGAAAACAGCGTAAACGACAAGCGTTATTTTGTAATTGCCTCGAAATTTATTTTCAGGTTCTAACATTTTTGGAATAAAAAAACGGGCGTGATAAAAATTACCATCGCTTTGTCCCTTTTCGCTTCCCGCGCGCTTTCTCCCCTTTCTTCAAAGTTGAATAAAATGAAATTTGAAGAGCAAGGTTTTCCAAATATCCACGACGCCAAGTATCTCGTTTTGCCCTCTTTCCAAGCAACTGATTTCGTAGTATAATCACAGACTTGAAATTTCTCTCTCTCTCCCTCTCTCTCTCTTTTTCTCTCTCTTCTGTTTTCCTCTCTTCTCCTTCCCCTCTCTCTCTCTCTCTTTTTTTTTCTAACAAAGTTAAACAATACCGGCATTAAAGCCACTGCAAAAGTGTATGTTTACTGTTCCATCTCATCCATGAGAATTTTAATTTTAATTTTAAGTAAACGTTACACAGGACGGTAGCGCGCCATGCTTACCAAATAGGTTTATATTCAAACAGAAAATAGGTACACGCACAACTGTAAAAACAAATTTTTGGTTTAAAATTCATTTGCGATACCAGTACGTTTCACCGTGAATTCGCGTTTAATTGATTTTTAACAACGTGACAATCGTGTTTAATGAAAAATTTTCTTTTTAAGATATATATTGCATTAAAAGAAAAAAAAAATTGGTACAAAAATAATTATAAATTTATTTGCACGTAAGTAATTCATTTTAAAGTCACTTTATCGATAAAAAAAAAATGAGTTTAAAAACTTTGATCGAATTTAAACATTTAAAAATTTTATCTCGTCGTTTCAACGTACCGTTCAAAATACCAGGATTCTTTAATAGCGAAACATAAACAAAAATTGATATTTAACATCCATTATAAATCCATCCTCAAAAAAATGATCTCCTTTACGAACTTTAAAGATAAACGATTTTTTAACAAATCGCATCTATCCACCCGAGAACGATTCCCAACGAAATCTCTCGAAACCAGCAGCATTACAATCGTCCAAATCAACAACCCTAGCCAATCAATCGGCTACACGAGTACCGATCGCGAAATATACACGCCCCCTCCCTCCCCTCCCTTCGCCCTTCCCACACCGAAATCCACAATACACCGCGATACAGCGCAATACAATAAAGCAAACGCATCTAACGCGTCAATCTAAAACGCATCGAACGATTTGAAAATACGGTTCGCGGCTCGCCATCGGTATCGCAACACACCGAGGGGGATGATCGTAACAGCGGACACCCCCCTCCCTCCCTCCCCGACTCTCGTCGTTTCCGCGCTCGCGTGCCTCACCGATCACAAAATTCGTGGCAGAGAGTTTAAACCGAATATCGAGTACGATATATGGTATATATGTATATATATATATATATATATATATATATATATATGTATAAAACACTTTCATTTCTTATATTTTTATTCGTATATTCGTCATCGTTATCATCATCTCGCATCTTCTTCTTTCAAGCTTCAATACGTGTCAGATAACAATTGCGATGGAACAAGAATGGAATAATATGTATAAAAATTTCTGTCTATTTTTATCACCGCATATATATATATTGCTTCGCATCTTCGTTCTCTTTTTCTTCCTCCCCATTATCCCTAATCTGACAATGCACGTCGAATGATAATTGGGTACGTGGAAAATGTCTGTAGAAAATAAGGGCATCAACGAGGAATGTGTTTCGTGATTTAGCCCGATGCCTTTCAATGCCGTTTCCTCTATTTTTAAACTTTTCAATATTGCCTCGCGCCTCCAAGGTGTGCAAGTTTTTTTACATCTTTCTAACTATAACTCTACAATCCTCCTTTTATCCTTTCTGTTTCTTTCTAACCACATATCCCAATGTAAAATAATTGAAGGATAAAATCCACGAAATATCAAGACACGATTCTATGTCTTCTATGTATCTTTATATCTTCGTATTCCCACATATATACATATAAATTAATAATTGGCTATGAAATCTTTTTAAAAAAAAAAAACGGAATATCTCTCCCACATTTCCTGTATTTTTATCTCTCGCAATCCTCCTCTTTTTTCACTTATCCCTAACCACGCACATATATATATACATATATATCTACACGCCGCAATAATTGGGCGTAGAATAAAATCCACGGAAGACGGACAATACGAGGGGTGATGCGATACATCCGACGATGCCTCCCCCCCTCTCCAACATTTCGGTGTATTTTTACACCGCAACGCCGCGCAACACACCGTTTGTCGCGCCTCCGTGTCTTTCCATCCCCCTCCCCACCCCCTTCCCCAACCGTGTGTGCCCCAATGTGTGCCAGGTAATTGGGTGTGAAATGAAATCTAACGAAAACCCTTTTAGGCGTGTGCACAGTCGCTCGCTTGTGGACAGAGAGAGAGTAGCCCGGCCCCCTCCCCCCTCCCCTCGCACCTTTCAATCCACCTCCACCTCCGCCTCCTCGTTTCAACCATCGGCGTGCAACCCCCTTTACGTGTCCCCCTCCCTCCCCTCGTGGAAAGAGCACTCCGCTTTTTCGCCTCCATCCTTCTTCTCCGCGTGCCTCGCGCGCGCTCGCGTGTATGGGTGTGTGTGTGTGTGTGTGTGTGTGTGTGTGTGTATCGGTATCCAGCCTCGGTGTTCAGCCCCGAGTATCAGCGCGAGAGAGGGTGGTTCACGATCAAATAGTTTCCATTTTTTTGTCACCGCCATCAGCCGTTCCTTTCTCGTCTGCATGCCACAGCGACGGAATATTACGGGACGATGGTTAAACTCCTCGTTCACGCTCTCCACTCTCTTTTGTTCTTTGTTGCTTTCTTTCGCCGCCTCCATCCCCCATCCGCCTCCTGCCCCCTTCCACGAGCACGGTTCTACCAGATGGTGGTGGTGGTGGTGGTGTCCGGGTTTTTCCTATTCGCGCGATAGAAACTCTGTTTTTTCCCTTTCTTTTCTCTCTTTTATCTTCCCTTCCTTCTCTTCCTTCCTTCCTCTCTTTCTTGGTTTTTCGTTTGCTTAGTTTCGTGGCTTTTTTCCAAACAGGAGGAGGAGGGATCATGGGAAATTCGACGCGGTTTAGAGAGGAGATTAGAAGATCAGGGGATCAGATTTTGAATTGTTTCAATCGGGATAAAGGATTCGAGAATTCTATGAGAGTTGCAAGAGAGTTGGGGAATGATTTTATTAATTATCTTGTCGTTCATACTTCTCTATTCGAAAGATTCTCACTATTCCTGTTAAATCATGCTTGAATATCCTGAAAAAAGTTTAAATAAAATTGGGAACAAACAGTTGTTCCTACATGAACGAATCGAAGGAATTTCATCAACGATTATCCCAATCGCGTCTATTGAGAGGGGATTGCAGGTCAATACAAAGAGTACTACGAGACTCGTACAAGTTTTTCTCGTAGATGCACCGTCGATACGCTCGGCCATTTTCGAGTCGAATCTCCGCTAAGCTTCTTATCGAGTCCCGTGTAAAGCCACCCCCTGTAAAAAGCCGAGCTCAGCCGTTATTATTATTACGTTAACCGCGGTTACACGCCGCTAGATTCCGTTTTGCGCTCGTAAATCTCGGACCGCGACGATTTTCAGTCTCGTTGTAGACCGGAAGGTTCGACGACAGATTTTTCACAATTCTCGAATTCTTATGTTCGAGTTTAGGATTCTGAAAAATGATTGCCGATTTATGAGTAACGATACGTAGGAGAATCGAGAATCTAATTTATGTTTGAATGTTTTGAATTTGCAAATTGACGATGTAGTAATTGAAAATGTGAATTTTGTATCGAATTTTAAAAGCGATAAATAATTTTCTAAATTTGGGATAAAGAAAAGTGTATCTTATTCATTTAATTCATCGATCGACTTTTGCCATCGTAATAGAGGAAGATGTATTAAAATAGTTGAAAGTGATATGAAAAATTTGAGAAAAATATGAAAGAGAAATTTTCTATAAAATAAACGGAAGACTTTTGTCAGAGCGCGGATCACGATTTATCGATTGTCGATTTTTTAAATTACGCAGCAAAGGATCGATACGTGGTGAAAAGAATGATTCTCTTGACTCCACTTTCGGTATTATTTTATTGCTGCTCGTAAAGGGCGAAAAGGAAGTCGACCACCGTTCATCCTCTATCCGCGCTCCTCCAATTACGCCTCGGTCGGAATTCCAACAGGGGACAGGGCAAATAAGAATGAGGGAAAGGGGAGGGGAGGCAAGAACTCCGGGGGACTCGTATGTAATCGGCAATTTGTTAGTTAGGTTGCTATTAAGTCAATCACCCTGATTGCACGTTGCAGGAAAACGAGGCAACGTTGAATTAAATTAGTATCAAAGAAGGGAGGTATTTTCTTGCTTCGTTAAAGGGACTGTTGCCTCCCGAGAAGGATTTCGAATAATTTTCGTCTCTCGCGAACGGAGATAAAGAAGATAAAAAAATTGTGTAGCGATGACCGACGAAGATCGATCGAACAATTGATTTTTCTAAGACGAATACTCAATTTCTTTCGCGCAATGGATAATTAATTTTCATCGTGATAGTTTATAAATCGTAATTACAAATATATCTAACGAAACAATGATACAATCGTCATTTCAACTATCTTCCCTCCGATTAATTACCGAATATTTAATAAAAGTCAAACTGTTCGATTCAAATTTGAAGTTTCGTAAGTGTTACCGATATTTTTAATTTGTTCGATTGCCAAAATTTGGAAAAAAATAAAATTTAAATCCTAATCCCCAATAATTCCATCGTAAAAAAAAAAAATCCTCTATCACTGCAACTGCTTCGAATTCCTCACTTCGAATGCCTCCAGTTCTCCATTCATCGTTCTAAAAATATTTGTCTTGAACACCCGTTAAACAACCCTTCCAACCATCCACCGTCAAAAGCGCGAACCATTTTCTACCGATTACCCGCATCCTTCCACCTCCCCCCCCCTCGCGCTCGTGCCTCCTAATAATCCTTCGCGGCGGAAGATTGAATCGGGCGTGGATATTATCGAATCGCACGCTCGATCCTCGGCTCGCGCTCGAATCATTATCCTCCGCTTTTATTTTCGTTGTTACGAGCGGCGCAATCACCATTTGCCGGTGATTTGTTCGCGGAACCAGAGGTGCGAAAAGAGGAGGAGAGCCAAGTGTCGGCCTGGAAACCAGTTCATAAAAATAGAAACGGAAACGGCGACGTGAGGAGAGTTAAGGAAGGAGGAGAGAATCTTTCCTTCTTTCAGAGATATTTCTGATTTATTAACGTAACCGGCAAGGATTTAAGGCTATTTCCCGGCTCTCCTCTGTCTTCTAATTTTACTCTTCGGTATCGAATTCCTTTTTTTAATCTCGCGAACCGAGAAATATGAATAATATCGATTTCTTTCCTTACAAATATTCTCCTCTCAATTTAATAACGATTCGATTACTCTTGTTTTTAAAAACAAGAATATATTTCATTAATTTAATCCTGATATTTCGTTCAATTATTCAATTTATTCTAATGATGTACGTTTATAAGTATATACACGAACACGTATATAGTTTAAATGTCACGGTTGATCGGTTTCCACGATAAAGCAACGAATAACGTCTCCTTGAGAATAAAAAAAAAAAAAAAACGCGAAATAGTTGGGAGCAAGTGGAGCGGAAAAAGTTTTTCCACGGTTTTCGAAAGATTCATCGGGTTCGTTAAAGGTTGGTCCGGTGGTGAACATGTTCGCCTCTCCTTAATTGCGCGCTCCTGGCGCCGTGGAAACGGCGAACCAAGGAGATTCTGATGAATCAGAAGTGAGGGAGGCCGAGGGTAAAAATTGAACGGCGCGACGCATAATTGGTGGGATCGAGGGGCTGATGCGACTATTGTCCGATCTCGAATAGCGAAATAACGTGAAATTTATTTTTTATCGAAAAAGAAAAAGAAAAACGATTTATTATAATAATTTCTAATTAATTGATTTCACTAAGATTCCTGAAACATTAGATAGGATGAACTTTTCCAAAAAAAAAAAAAATGGGAACGAAATTAGAAGAAGTAGATTCACAATTTTTCGACATGATTTCCAATATTTTCTTTATGCTCGTCAAAATATTTACCACCCTCTTTGATCCCTCGTCTTGTCATGTTAAAAGTGTCAAGTGAACCTCCTTCTTATTATCTAAACTAATTAAAACCTCCAACCGAAAACTGCGAACGTTTCACTTCTCACGAATTATGATTCAGCGGTTCTACCTACAAACCTCGTGTTCTATATTCCCCAAGAAAAGAGCGAGAGAAAGAGAGAGAGAGAAGGGGAAAAAAGAAAGAAAGAAAAGAGAGAGAAAAAAAGGAAGGGAGGGGGGAAAAACGAGGCGAGCCGCGGCAAGGGAAGAATTTCATCGTCGCAATTTACATCTCGACCCATTACAAGGCGTCCGGCATCGTTATCAGCGGGCAACCCCGGCAACAACGAAACGAGCGTCGCTGTATTTAAAATGCATTAAGTAGAACGAGATTCGTTGATTGCTCGGCTCGACGGAGCTCGTGTATTTCGTGTAAGTACGTACCTACGTACGTACGTAAACGACGCTTGCGCCCCGCGTGTGTCCACGATAACGATGGAAAACGTTCTTGGAAAGGGATAAAAAGAAGAGGGGAGGGGAAGAAGGAGTAGAACGGGCAAGAAAAGTAGAAACGAGCGACGATCATACTGACAGACCGGTCTACGTACCTTGAACCCTCCAGCTTGACAAAGCTGACGCGAACGACCACTCCCAAGTTCACGAATATCAGCAACAATCTTCCGAAACATTATTGTATACCGATACGTCTTCTATCTTTACGAGGAAACGTGTATTTCTGAAAGAAAATTATTTTTATCAATACTACGTGGCTGCGAGTAGAGTTATACTTATTTAAGCATCCTTGTATCCATTTAAATAAATATGAAAAGAAGTATATATAGATACAAGTATACTTACTTTTCGTGATAATTATATATACTTTGAATTATTAACGTTCTAAATAAGAAACAATCAATAACAATTTTTAATTTCCTCGTCGCGCTTTCCCAAACATCTACGAGACAAGAAACGAAAACAAGGAAAAAAAGAAATTAAAACACGTACCTATCCCATCGTTTCACTCCATATTTCTTCTACCTCAAAAGAAAAAGCTCCTAAACCATTAACACTCCACGAAAAAAGATCCATATACTCCTTATCATTACTCGAAATTAATTACCATCAACGAAAGAAACAAAGCTGAAATGAAGAAACGAAAACTCTAGCTTACCTCATCCCTTATCTTTCCATCTCAAAGAAAAAAAAAAAGAAACAATATCCCAATTACTCCATCTTTTGTCGACACTTGTCGATACAACAAAATAACAAAATAAAACGAAATGAGAAAAATCGGGAATCAACTCGCGGGTGGTGCACGACGAAAGACGGGGAGGAAGGGAGAGAGAGAGTACGGGCACACGTGTTCCTCGGGGGCGGCACATGTGGATCGTAACGTCGCCAACGTAATGCCGGGAACGTCCGTCTTGTAGCAACAGATGCTGCGAGCATGCATAAGCGTGAGCCACCTCGCATACCACGGTATCGCCACGCCACTCCACGCCACTCCACGCCACGCCGTGTACACGCCGCGTGTTGTTGCATCGCGGACGTACGTACGTACGTTGGGCCACGATGGGGCGTGTACGATGGGGCCCGGCTACCGGTCTTGTCCGCAGGGACGGACAACCGTCTATTACCGGGAATACAGGTGTGAGTCGGCCGATCGGCCATTACCTTTAATCGAGCTGGCCCGTTTATCATCGCTGTTAGATATTCGATGGATCGTCGCACGATAACGAGCCCCTCTTCTCCCCATACCGATTTTCGATCTTGATTTTAAGTCGATCACCGATCATCGAGGATGGTTGCGGTGCGTTGTGTCGTTGATTAACGATCGAAGAATGATTTTAACCGTGGAAAGTGTAAGTGAACGTGTTTGATCGAACGATTGAAAATTTAACGTGTTATTAAAGCGGTAAATATTGTTTTTGAGAAGAGATACTTTCTTTTTTAAATCGATCCTTTCGCCCTAAATATTATTCAATTATATTTATTCAATTATTGAACAGGTGAAAAGGTTGATGTATTATTTTCATAAGTTGAATAATATTTTTTAAAAGATTTTCTTTTTTTTAATTTTTAGGATCCCGCTTTTTCGTCGATTCAAAATTTGTATGAATTTTTTTTTGTTAAATAATTTTTCAATCGTTCAATCACGGTGAAATGGATTAAAGTTTCGACGTCGAAAAAGTTTTTTAAGGATGTCGAAACTCTGGGCAGATTTTTTCCTACCTCCTCCTAAATGAGAATGGAATTTATGCAACAACGCGGTGGTCGAAAATTTTTGGACCGGTATATAGGTAAGTAAAAGCGCGCCTTCGGGGGTAAAAAGTAATTTAAGGGATGGCCAGATTGCGTTTCGCCTTGGTTTCCTTTCGGCTCGCGTGATTTGGAGCGCAACCGGTGTGGTACTATGTTGATGGTTAAAATGACGGGGTAATGCAGGTGAGCTTGTAGGATAAAGTGGAGATAATTTGGTTTTCTTTGCAAAGCGTTCGCTTTTTTCTTCCTTCCTACGTTTCGTATCTTGCCTGTGAGGCTTTACAACAAGTCTTACCTCTTTTGCTTTCTGCAGTTTTAAAAGTCGAATTTTATCTTTTTCTCTATACAAAATAAATTTTTGCATCTATACATACATATGATAAATAAAAATCTTACGGTAAATTCAATCATTACGAATTTTTACGAATGAAATATCAAAGTTTAAATTCTATTCATCCCGAATATATTTCGTCTTTACTTATCTTCCTTTTTTTTTCTTTTTTTTTTTTTTTTTGAAAACTCGAAAGTTACTCGAAATATTATTATCCAGAGGGTCGAAGAGAGAATTGAGGAACCCAAGCACGCGAGCATGTAGCTCGCATTAGTTGCTTTGCGGGGGCGCAGAGATCGGTGAGTAAACATCGCTTTAAATTTGAATCATGAAGGCAGGAACAAGCAACGAGACCAATGCAAACCCACCATTTCGTTTTCGGTCGCGTAGACTGTTTCGTATTCTCCTACACTTTCTCTCCCTTTTTCCTTTTGCACACCTATTTTTTTCCCTCCACTCCCCCACTTTTTCGCTCATTTTCATAGTATCCTTTAGCCGGTGTACTCGCTTTCGAAACGAAACTTTATTTTTTTCGCGCAACGTTTCCCCTTCCCTCTGGATTTACTTCGAAAAACGAACGTTGACGCGCAGGTGAGGAAATGGAAAACGACTCGAACGATCGCTGCTCGCTATCGATTTATTAAATATATTTTAATCGCGATTGAAAATTGATTCTCAGAGAAGCGGTCAAAGAAGCGGAGGAAGAGCGCAAGAGGGTGTTTTTTGCGAAAGCGAAGAGAGATTTAATCTCTTTCCTTTTAAAAAATTATTATTTATTTTTAATTATTTCGAATTTCCTTTTTCAAGTTCCGAATTCTCTCAAATTCTTTTCTATTCTTTATGTAGATCGTTAAAAATATCGTTGAACGAAATTATTAATTATTTTCACGCGCGCTTTACAGATTGAAATATCCATTAATAAATCTCGTTCAATTTATCACATTGCTCGAAATATTCAAAACCCATAACCGGACGATCGAAACCGATTACGTTCGATTAAACTCTTAACGCGCAGCAAAAAAAAAAAAAAGTAAAAAACAAGGATCGAGGTATTGCTCAAAGATACGTGGCTCGTACCTTAAACTACTCATTACGCAAATTACGTCGACCCTCGGAATGGAGTCTCGAATCACTCGAAACTGGTCATCAGCACAATCGAACCTCATCTTCCCATAAGACAATCTTCCCGAAATTTTACCCTTCAACAATTTTTAAATATTAAATTCAAACTGTAAATTTTCACAGCGAGCAGAAGAAAATAAAAAGAAAAAAAGAAAAGTAAAAAGCGCTAAAAAAAAAAAATAATAATTCTTCGAGTAATTCGAAAACTTGATTTGCGAAGGGGAACGATGAACGATCGATTCGCAATTCCTTGGCGAAAAAAAAGGAAAAGGCTCATCGCCTATAGTGTTCTTGCGTTCGAAAACGCTTACAAAGACGAGTGGAAATCAAGATTTCGCTTGTAGCGGCGGCTGTAGAAAGATCGTTTAAGTGGTTCCGTTGCAATGGCTAACCGAATAAGAACGGGACGCGATGGAATTTGTTCTCTTTGGAATTTCATTTCGCGCCGAACAATGAAAGCTTTCGAGGAGGAAGAGCAGCGCCGTTACACACACTCTCTCTCTCTTCCTTTCACCTCTTCTCTCTGTTCTACCTTTGTTGTTTTACCTGTTCTTTTTTTTTTTTTTTTTTTTATTATTTGTCACTTCACCCGTGGATATCGATCTTGCTATTCATCGCGAGCGCTGCTTATATGCATATCAATGATGAAAGCTCCAATCGAACCGATCGCCGAGCGCGAAGAATACATTTTCGATTCGTTTCGACGCGAGTTATTATCCGGGGAGAAAAATGGGGAAAACACTTAACGATCGTGCATCGAGTCGAGTCGCGCGGCCGTTTAATGCGGACGAGGGTTAAAAATGATTTTCCTCCCTCCTCCTTCTCTCTTCTTCTTCTTTCCTTTTAACGAGAAGCAAATTTAACGCGGAAATGGAATCGAATTCTTCTTCTCTGACTTTTATCTCGTGTATGATGACGATTTGATTTCGAATCGGATATTACATTATTTCTCATTTTTAATAATCGATTAATTAATCCATCGTCTCTCCTTCTGTTATAAAATTTTTAAACGAAACGACAAATCTAAAATCTGTATAATCTTTCATCCGTTGACTGTATATAACAAAGGAATAACAATTTCTTATTCTTCGTTTGTGCGAAGTTTGAAGTAGCACAACTTTCAACGCAAATAACAGATTAAATATCGCAATCCTTCGATTATTTCATCTTCTCAGTTCATATATATATACACATATATATATTACAATAAAATCCAAATTCTCCGCAATAATAAAATATCCACGATCCTTAAAAAAAAAAAAACGATTTCGTACGTTTCATCTCCATAAAGCCTGGAAGGTAAAATGCAAAAACTCGAGAGAACGAGAGAACGTTGATCGAGTCGACATCCTGGAATTCGCCCGTATCTTACGTATATAGGAGGAGGGGAGCGAGAAGAGAAATAAAAGTATCCTCGGACGAAGCCCCGTATTTCTGAAATCGCTGCGCCTACGTAATGAGCGCAGACAGTAGCCGCTCGGTATAAAACTCGCGCGTACAGGCGGCGTGCCGTGAAGTTAATATACAAGCGTGTATTCCTTCCTCCTCTTTCTCCTTCTCTCTCTCTCTCTCCGTTTACTCGCTCCTCTTCCCGCCGCTTCGCTCAGCCACGCTCACAATAAGGAAGCAGTGGCGCGGCTCGACCTTCAAAGATTGCCAGTGCTGGCCGGCCGTCGCATGTTAATTATTATCGCGGCATCGGTATCCACGTGTACTATACGGTGACTTACATTAACGTAGCGAACGTCGTAAGAGATATATATACGATGTTTGTTTATTATACAGTTTTTATTCGAGCTGGTATTTAATACAATGTTAAATTATTCGTTGCGTGATGCTTAGCGGAAATATATATATATATATATATATATATATATATATATATATATATATATATATATATATATAGAAAAAGAGAAATTATCGAAAGTATATTCGAATCTTTGAATTAAATCGTGACAAACGTTCGATGGAAATTATCTTTCCAATTTTTACCTCAACTTCGATAAATCGAACGTATAAATTTATTTCTCAATTTTGAGAATCGTGGAAGGAGGAGGGAGGAGGTTGCACGACTGTACTATTTTATTACATTTTTGTGCTTGATGATTGTAAAGCGTTGAATGAAAATTAATTGTGCGAATTTTTAAGAAAGGACGCGCCGCCGGACGAGGAAAGACGGTTACGGTTCGGAACGCATCCGTCCTCCTCGTGTGCAGACGCACGCACGCGTGCATTCGTGGGCGAGATGCAACGGTAGACAGCGTTTGCATCATACTTTTATCGCCTAGCTTCCGTCTTCCTCCAATTTAATATAGAGAGAGGAAAAAAAAAAAAAGAACCGGAAGTTGTATCACACCGGTAAACACTCGCCAACGCGAACGCCAACCGGCTATCCAACAAGTCGCCGTTTCTTCAATCTCTCCGTTTGAAAATTTAACCCTTGAAATTTTAAGTATTTTTTAGGAAGAAAGAAAGAAGAAATTGATAGAAAAAACGAAGAAAAAGAATACTAATATTGATTTCTACAATTTCGGATGAATTATAATTATAATATTTTATTATATTTAAAAAGCCCAATTCTTCTCTACCTATCAACACTATCCACCAATCTTTAAAACGATAATTACCAAAAAAAATCCTCTCCTTATAAATCATCAAATTTCCTCACAAATTCTCGCCGCGTCTCTTCATCGAGCAAGCACAATAAAACGGTTTCCCGCGCCAATCTCGTCAAAATTAGCGCCGCGAAGCTCTCTCTCTCTCTCTCTTTCTCTCTCTCTCTTTCGAGCTTCGCACTTGGACCGTGACCGAAATCGAAGATGAAAAGCCAGGATGGACGGGCGTTCTATCGAGCGTTCCCCAAGTTTCAGTGCTAAAGAAGTTTCAGGGAAGGCACAATGGCAATTTGGCTCGGGATTTACAAGCTCGGTTTCGAGCTATTGCTTTTCGCGGAGGAAATTCCAAACGCCGATCCTGACGCGCATACCGTAATCATCGGTCTAGGTCTCTTTTCTTTCCCAGTTTTTTCCCTTCCTATTTCTTTTTCCCTCCTTTTCTCTTGGAGGCAAACTGGACGTCAAACAGACTCTCCTCCATCCACTTCTTCCCGCCCCCCCTCCCGAGCGTTAAATCACGCTTTACAACCGTAGGCAACTCGTTGCAATACGAACGAACATTGCCGCCTTTGCCGCCGCGTCTTTTCTTCCCGCGTCTCTTCTCTGATCGACCGCCGATTTAACGGAGGATCGAAATTTCTGACACTCGTGCGAAACGATGGCTCATTATTGCCTGTGTCGGGAAGACGGCAAGAAAGTTTCGTCAGTTTTGCTCGGTCGCTGCGCTCTTCACCTCGAACTTGGATTTTTGCGGAGGGGCGGGAGGAGGAGAGAGAGGATTGAATGGATCGTGGGACGTAGAGGCGTGATAGGCGAGGGGGAGAGGGAGGAGGAGGGATGGAACAGGCATTGTTTGGCCTTCGAGAGAGGGAAGGTGGTTTCAAGATTTAGAGAGACGGTTGCTCCAAGTAAAAGTACTTTGTATACGCTTTATACGGATACTTTATTGTTCACCGATCCTGTTCGCTTCCAGGCGGGGGAGGAATTTTTTTTCGAATGGTTCTATGCGATCGGAAAAGATTCTCCCGGAAAGATATCGTTTGAAATCACGTTCTTGAACGAAATAATTCGGGGTAATTGACAGATAAGGATCCTTTGATGTTATTATATCGCGAGATATTAAGTAAATATTCACCGGGGAGAGGGGAATAATCGTTCCGATTCATCCATCCTTCCACGTATAACCACAATAAACGTCAACAAGCAAGCAAACAGAGCCGCAATCAAACCGTTCAAATCTCGAATCTTCGAAATTTGTGTGTTTATCTTCGACCCCCATCGCGAATTCCACACGATATCGGAATACACGATATTTCAATTCCATTAACAATCTCTCACACCATGGCTTCTTCTGTTCCTCGCGAACGAAACAAGATCGCCATCTTTTCTTTCCCTCGCAGCCTCCTTTCTTCCCCACGGAAAAGAACTTACGACTTACGCGAGTTTTTTTCTTTTTTTTTTGTTAACGGTTGAGAGTCATTTACAGGCTCGTATCCCACCTCGAGCTCGAAGGCAGCTTCGTTGAAAGCGTGCATCGGCCGTTTCTCCCGTTCCTAATGACAGCGAATGACGCCCCGTGTAATCTGTGTCCATTAGGGAGGAAGGAGAGGAGGAGAAGGGAGGGTGGAAATTGTCCTACGTACGATTTAGTTATTTCGCTAATTAGGTAATCAGCCGGATGTTAAATGATAAATACGGAGGATTTCAACGCTCGAGAGTTCGAGGAACGAGGGGCAATCTCTTTCTCTCCCCTCCTCTCTCTCTCTCTCTCTAGCTTCGCGTCTGATTGTTCCTCCTCGCGCTTCGAACGCGCTTTGTTAGAAACAGGAAGAGGAACGCCTCCAGAGTCCTGCCTCAATACGTATATATATATATATTTTCCAATCCCCTTCGAGTCGCTCGAGATCTCTTCTGGAATAATAATCCAATCCTGAGAATTTTTGAATTTTTGACGACGAATCGATTCTTCTAAAAAAAAAAAAGAATGCATTAAAATCGCACGAAGATTTAAGAGTTTTCAATTAATTTCGAGACGAGAAGGAAACGAGAGCGGGATGCGATTACAATTGTTTCGCAGAACGAGCGGAAATGCTATTGCACAAATTTATGAAAAGCGTTTGCGATGGAAAAGGAAGGAGAGATGATCCGCGACGATTTTGAATGAGAATTAAGATTAAGATTAAGATCGATAGAGGGCCGTCAAAAATCGTCTATCTCGGATCATGAATCGGCGGAAGTTAGGGCAAGATGTTGGTTTATCGCGCGGAATTAGCCGAAGATGGCCAACGACTCGGTTGCCAAGTCCGCGGAATTGCGCTCTTCCTGCACCTTGCGAACGATCCGTATCTTCATCCTGCGTAACTTCCACCAAAGTTTCCTGCTCACGCACTGCGAGGCTGTGTGTTTGGCCGCGACCGTGAGCCGAGAGAAAATCGGATTCGTTGCGACACCTTCAACTTCCGCGCGCGATACGAAAGTACAGATCACAGATTTTCTCTAATTATATTACAGAGAATCACAGATCGTTCCAACGATCGAATTCTATCTTTCAATTTCACGTGCAAAAGATTGGAACGAGGATTCAACCACGATATTCGGTTATTTTTTCTTTTTATAAAATAATTTCGACCACTCATCCTAAAGCGTTTTGTTCCCCTGAATTATTCTTCTCGAGTTTTATATATATATAAAAAAATAAAAGATCCATCGTATTAAGCGTATTTTATTTTTATCCATTTACGCAGCCTCGGAGATTCCACCGAGATTAAAATGTTTCAGGGTATCGAAAGGAAGCCGACAGAACAAATCTCTTAATAGCCCGTTAATAGTGAAACGCGGCGCGGAAAATCAAGCATGCGGTTATCGAACGTGCTCGAATATTTGAAACTGCGTTTAATGGCGCGCTCGGGGTAATTACTCGCTCTCACGGCTAATAGATGTTCAAATAATCGAGTCTCTATTATAATATAACAGTAGCTCGGGTGCCAATACCTCTGGCACGCGCCGATCCAACTCGCCGGATCCAATAATAATTCTTTGGATCGGACTATCTCCAATCTCACGACGAATTGTGAAGAATTGATTAATACGACGATCTTTTGATTTTATTTTATAAGGAATTTCCAGAAATTTCTTTTTCTTATTTTAAATCCTATTTAATATAGCCGAAACTGTATGGATGCAGCGTGAAACGGTTGCATCCAGAGACGTTAATTCCGTCTTCTTTTGATCGGGAAAAATGTAATACGGGGAGGAGAAATAAGGGACGATGTTTAATTATTCATCGCTCGATATTCCTCGTGCATTCTAATTAATCGTTAGACGGGGTATTAAGACGTCTGCTTTGACGAGCGTGGTTGTCGCGTGGAATAAATTGCTTTTAAAAATGGGGGAGGACACCGTATTCCTCCCCTTTCGTATCGTTAAGTTTTTATTTTGCGGGCTTTTAAGTCGATAATATATAAACGCGACGGAATTTTTCGAGTATTCCAGTTTTCCCTTCGGCCCCAAATTTGATTTGGCCAAGTATCCATTTATAGTCGGACTCGGAGCGTACTCGAATTAACAGAATTACTGTCATTTTCACCAGGTATAGGAAGTGGTAAAATAGAAACGAAATAAAAATATATTTTCGACGCGAAGAAGAGATACATACACTCGGAAATTTCATTTATTTAGACGGAACACAATATCGGATAACATTTATGAATTCATTAGGAGTAAGTAATTTTATCTGTTTTCACGGATACGATTTCGATTAAAATCTCATCAAACTCTCTTAGAAAAGATATAAAACGTGTTAATATGAAAATTTCGAAAAATCTTTTCTTTTTCTCTCGAAAAAGGTATCGAAACGCGGCGGAAACGATCCCACACGTTTTCGAATCCGGACGACGACGGATTGTAATCGATCGAAAGCTGTGGACAGAGGACAGGATTCGAAAGGGGAGAAAGAAGAAATAATTATTCCATGACCGAGTACGCGTATCGAACCGGGTGGTGAGGTCACCGAGCGGTTATCAGGCCACAGGTCCAATCAATTACAATGTTGTGCATGTAGCCTATCTGCCCTAGGTCCCTCCACATCAGCGCAACTCTATCGGAAATCAATGAAATCCGCCAAAAACTACTCCGTTATTGATACGTCCGTGATTTAAATAGCACGCCCCTCTACGTCACGGGCCTAGCAACCCTTCTTCCTAAGCCAACAGCGTGTCTCCTCGCTCTGAGAGACATGTGTTGCCAAACCCTTGTTTGGGATTCAGAGAGAAAATTGCAAGATCTCTCGATTCGAGTATTTCTCGAGATTCGGATTGTCGCATGATCGTGTCGAGGATAAGGATTTTAATTTTTAAATTTCGAGAGAAGAGAGGAGAAAAGTGATGGTTGGTTAAACATAAAGTACAAGTCAATGATTAGAGTTAATTTCTAAAATTTTCAAAAGGCTGAGGTTGCGTTCGAGATTAGAGTCGTAATTTTTCTTTCGTTTTGGAAAGTTTCGTGTGATAACTACCTAGGCTAAACAATATTTTCAGCCTCGATATACTTTCAGCATCGATATCGATCCTACCATTTTAATCAATTTCGATGTTGTATCGAAAAACTTGGAGGAAATATCGAGTATAACAGCGTGGCGCGGTTAAAAGAGTTAATTAACAGGATGAATTCTGCGGAATGGATCGTCGAATTGATACGATTGGCAATTCCTTTTTTTTCCTCCCTCTTTTCGGACGAAAGTTCCGATTTCGCGAGGATAAAAAACACCTCCATACCCTCGAACACCGACTCTTCGCGTTTTTGTAAAATTAACTATTACCCCGTTCTACCTTTAAAGAAAAAAAAAAACCCTCGAAATATTTAATTTCCAACTCTGCTAAAGAAAAAAAAAGGAAGAAGAAGAAGAAACAGCCATTTTTCCGAAGCGCTAATTTCAAAATCGATCAGAATCAACCGTCTCTCCCTCGAAAAAGCCCTTTGTCGCGAACGTCTGTCACAACGCTCTGCTCTTGCTTGCCTCGCGCGCGTTTTTCCTCGCACGCGTCATTAAGAGCAAAAATAGGAAAAAAGGAAAAAAACAACGAACCTGGTGTACAACACCTTCGCGTGTACAACGCGAACGCACGGGGGAAGAAAGGAGGACAAAAAAGAAAAAAGAGAGGAAAAAAGAGAAAGAAAGAAAGAAAGAAAGAAAAAGAAAAAAGAAAACGCCCATTGTCGAGCGAATTTGTATCCTCCCCTCCCCTCCACCGTAATCGTTTCACCGGGGGAAACGATCAAAAGCGCGAAACACCGATGAAAAGATCGCGGAACCACGAGACGAGAGGAAAAACACCGCGGCGTTCCATCCGCGACAAAAGACACTTTCATGCCGCGGCATTTACGCGGCTACGCGCTTTTCGGCTTTTTGGATGAAACGAGGAGATAGGGAAGGAGGTGGATACGTGCATAGGGAGGGAGGGAGGAAAAGAGAAATCCAGAGAAGCAAAAGAGGGAGGGAGGGACGACGGACGGATATAGAGACGAGGAGGGAAAGAGTGGAAGAGCCAGGACGAACAGCGTTTACAGCGTTTCATTGGACAGCGGTGTCTAATGGGCACAATGCTGGTCCCGCATTTTTTACATAATCTCGAGAATGGCGCCGCTACGTCGACCGATGGTACAGAATATATATAATACATATATATATATATATATATATATATATATATATACACACGCTTCCTCCTTTTTTTCTCCACGTCGACGGCGCAACAAAAATTGCCCGGTTATACGGTCTAATACGTTTTTTCGTGTCGTGCTCATTGGCGAACGTCGTCGGTTCGCGGCAAAATTTACCAGAAAGCCATGCACCGGTCCGCGTGAATTCCCATTTTTTTGCCAGGTGGGGGAGGGGGAGGCGGATGAGGAGGAAAAGGCGCGCACACTCTGGCCACCCGAATGAAAATAATCCAAAATAAGTCGTCGGTATCGATCGATGCGAAATAAAAAAAAGAAAGAGAGAGAGAGAGAGAGAAGGGAAGGAAGGAAGGAAGGAAGGAAGGGAAAAAAACGTTAGTAGTCGAGCGCGGCCGGGCACACGCGGACCCCCGCGTTTCGTTTCGCCACACCGCCGCTCTCCTCCCGTTTTGCAAGCTCACGCTAACGGCCATCGTACACCGTTCCCAGCTTGGTATCGCGCGCGTGCATCCGTACACGCGACGCTGCTCCCTGTATAGGTGGTTGTTGGAAGGGTGTTGGAAACTACACGCGTTGGGAACTACCCTGACTAGGCGCGCTCGCTCGGCTACGACCACCCTTGGAGCAACCGCCAGAGAGCCGAGCCGAACCTCTCCGCCCTTTCCTCCACCCATTCGGCCACCTACGTGCTTTTATGTTTCGTTTATCAGGCTTAACATGCGACTTTTCCTACCTATTCGACCGCTCTGTGCACGCGCGCGCGTGTGTGCACGGCGCGGACCGCGATTATCAAGATGGGAATGGACGGCGGGTTTGTGCGCCGCCCCTCCACCTCCACCGCCGCCACCGCCGCCGACGGTGGCGCATCCGGAAAATATCGTATCGCTGTTTATATCGCGTCGATATCGGGCACGGGTGTAATTGTCGAGGAAGAGATCGAGCAAGTTTGTCGGAGGTGTGGATTGTACGATGAGGGTGGTGGATGATCATTTCATCCGGGATTCGATCTTTTGGAAGAATCGTTTTTTTTTTGGTTCTTGGAAATTTGATTCGATGACGAAAGCGCGTTATTTGCCTTTGCGTTCTTTTGAGAGAGAGATATATATAGTCTCGAGTCTCTTCGAGTTCTTTTCATTAGTTAGGTATGTATAGGATGTCTCGACGATGGATTCAAAATCTAAAAAAGTTTCAATCTTGGTCAGAGAAGAATTTAACGCGTTTAATATTTTTACAACTTCGAGATTTTTTTGAAATTACGCAAAAAAATAGATGTGTAAACGTTGAAATTATCGGGATGATAGTTTTCTTTGCACGATTATTTAATTCGTAGGGATTATGCGATGAAACAAATAAAAAAAAAAATTAATATCCTCCCGTGTTTCCTCTTTTTCTTTTTTTTTTTCTGGAATAAGTTGAACGAATGATTGATAGGTTCGAGCCAAGTAGCACCGAAGGGGAATAATAATGATTCTAATTAGAGCTTTGGAGCGTGGCATTCCAGATTTTATAAGACAAGGTTGCTAACGAATCGACTTCCACATCTGCTCCTTTCTTTTTTTCTTTTTTTTTTTTTTTTTTTTGTAACAAACGAGGAGCTACTTGAAAATTACGAAAACAGTGTGTATGTGTTTTTTTTTCTTTTCTTTTTTTCTTTTCGTTACGATGAAATTTCTTCATTTTACAACAACAAGTATTAATAAGAATTCACCCTTTTACCACTCTTCCTCCCGGGATATGGTAATTAATGAACGGGTAACATTTGATGCTACATCGATTAAAATATACACGTTCCACGTTCCAGTTGCACAGACCAACCATGTCGCTTTTTATTATACGCATTATACCCCGAGCATAAGCACGATAATTTTTCCATTTTTCGATGCATTCTAGCCCGAACGTGTAACCGCCACTTTATCTCACGATTTCATTCCACATGCACCGTGGTTTTATGATTCAGCTGCTTAGCTTAGCTCGCCATCACCGCTTCTTGTTGTATTTTCAACGTACTTCCTTTCTTCGCGCTCCTCTCTTTCTTTATCTCTTTCTCGATAACTCGTGTTATTTCGTGTTATTCCCGATCGATCTTACGTTTTCGGATATTTTTAATAACTTTAAAATACACGTTCACAGAAAAGAAAAATATACGTGAAATTATTACGTGATATTAAAGTTGGTTCATTAAATCGAGCGTCGCACGGATACCATTGTCTATATAATCTGATTTTTCGCTCGATCTTTTCGCTCTCACGATAAATCGTGAATCGTTAATAATAAGGGAGTGGTCGTCGCTAGAGATCTGGCTAAAATTTTCGTTTGAAAATGAATACCTGGCAAAGATCTTTTGAGAAAAAAAAAAGAAAAGGGAATGAGCGGGGAGGGGGTAAGCTTGTCATGCAGAAATCTCGCTTTTGAGGATTTAGAGAAGAAAATACGCTCGTTAGTATTCTTGGTAATACGTTCTAATGATTATCGTGATATAAAGAGTTGCCGGCTTGGCTTCCAAAGCAAGCGTAAAGGTTTTACAACTCGTAGATCCGCTTCTCCTGCGAGAACCATTAGTTACTTTCTACTATAAACATCGTGCAATCCGATCTCGCTATAATGCACAGTTTTACGCGATACGCCATGGCATTTAAGATTGAAAAAGTTATTTTGCATACTTTTCGAGTTGAGGTATTGCGTTTCGTTTCAAACGATCGATAACACCTTGAAATTTCTTATTTTTCTCTTCTATTATCAAAAAATCGCCAGTCAATTCTGAAATCCGATATTTGATTTTTACTCCGTAAAATTTTTACAAAAATTTTCTTATCGTTTACAATATCATTATTATTATTTTTAACCTCGAAAAGAATTATTCGATAATTAAAATCTGGCCTAGGTAAAAATTATTCGAGAGAGAGAGAAATATGGAAAAAGATCCGACCACTTAACCGAACATATTATAATATTTCAAACTGGAGCAGCTCGATCGGCCGTAAAATTCGGTTCGGACAAAAATTAACCCGAAAACGATTTTTGCATCGTTCCACTATCAATCATCTTCTTCTTGCATCGCGTGGAAGAATCATAAATCCGGCTCCCTCTTTTCGAAAGAACCGCCGTCAAGATCGATCCACGCTTCCGTCCCGTATCCGGAATTATGGAACGCGGCGCAGGCGATCGTGAAACGAGTCGCATAGAAAACCGAGCGGAACTCTTTTTCCAGAATCGAGTTTGCTTCCCGTCCTTCGATATTTTCTCCTATATAACGTGCTCGAAAGACGCGTAGATATTTCTTCTTAAAACAACGGATTATCTTTTAATCGCGAAAACGAGAAGAACGAAACGCGTAACGTTTGAAGGTTAGAAAAGGAATCGGGCGAAAATTATCTGGAAAATGAAAATCAACAAAGGGAATAAATCTTGTTAATAGCTCGTAATTAATTTAATATTACCGTAATTAATAAAATTCAAATTTATCAAAATATACACGCGGATACTTAACAAATAAGATAATAAATACCGATCGTCGGTTCATAATTAATTCAACGAATATCGATAAAATTCGTACACTATTGAAACCAATTTACCGAAACAAGATAATAAATAAATTATTAATCATCGATGTTTAATAATCGATTCGCAAACATTTCTCATAGGAAAATTCGAATAAAGTAAAAACTACCGCCATTCACACGGCGACAACAATAATAAATCCCTAATCATTTATCTCGCAATTAATTCACCGATAAAACAGCATCGATAAAATTCACGCACATATATATACTCACAATTCACGACAAACAGATATACACACCACAGGATACTTAAAACACACGATCGCACGTATATATCGTAATTTGTGTATGTATGCGCGTGTATGTGTGTGCAGAAGCGCAAACGTCGTGTCACGTTTCATGCATACGAGCCAAGTGTGTTGTGCGATCCGTGCGGAAAAGGGGGTGAAACGGAGGGAAAGAGTGTAGTAGGGGTGAGTCGGTGGGCGGATCGATATTAAAATAGTGACCGAATTCCAGCGTGTGCCGCAACCTACCCTAACACCCTCGACTCACCCTTAAACTTGTCCTCCCTCCTCCACTCTCTCTCTCTCTCTTTCCCTTCGCGCCGAGAATTTTCCATCCTCTTCTCTCTTCGAAGAGATACGATTCCGGAGTGGGTGGCTCTCCGTTGGAAAACTTTGCTCGAGGAGGAGAAGGAGAAGGAGAAGGAGGAAGAGAAAGAAAGGGAGGGGGAGAAGGAAAACAGGTCCATAAAGTGGCAACCGAAATTTCGCCGCGCCGCGTGAGGGGTGGACGGGGGCGAGGGGAGGAGAGTCGTCTCGGCGACTCTCGGTTGAAAAATAACAAGCGTGGAGGGAAACTTGCTTTCCGCAAAGATTCTTGCGCCATTGGAACGTTGTTGGGCCGAACGTTCGCCGGCGACGTATTTACCGACTGGATGTCTGAGCTTCCCTACCCCGAGGGAGAGGGGAGGGAGGGAGGAGGAGGTCTTAAACGATGGCTGGCTCGTTGGAGGAAGGAAGGGAGGGGAAGGGATGGTCGTCGTGGATGCGGAATAAACTGCCGCGGAAAAACGAGTTCGCGGGGGGTGGTTTTCCTGTGACACGATTTGGGCGTTTTAGAGATTCGAGGGTTTGGGTCGGGTTTTGGACGCGATATTCGCGCTTCGAAAAGGGTTCGTCGATCCGCCAGTTTGTTGTTCGAACTTTATTCCCGGGGAATTCGGTGATTTCCGGGGGAATCGGAGAAAGTATTCGGAAATTCGAGGATTTTAAAGGAAATCTCGCGGGTTTTAATTAAAGGCGATGATCCGGAGCTCGGTCGATTTATTTTTAGGATAATTTTTCTCGTACGATGCGTGATTTCGGGAATTTGGAAATTGAAGAGAGTATTAAAAAGAGGTTGGAAAGAGTTTGGAAACGGATCCGATCGATCGTTTAAGTTTGTTTCGCGGATATTTTAAATTGCGGATTCCAGTCCCATATTCGAATATCCACGAAAATTTTGTGCGTTGATGAAAGATTTACGGGACTCCGATCGTGGTTTATTTCGGGGATTTTCGGGGATGGGGATACGGAGTAGCAGTATATGTGCAGCATCACCATACGTGATTTGGTTATTTATAAGGATAGAAAATTGAGATTGGACGCTGGAGGAAATCTGCATTTCATAGGAATTCCCGAGGCCGAGGATTTATAACGTTTAATCCCACTTTGACGATTTTTCGTCAATCGCGCGGCAAACTACGATTCCGTTTCGTTCGAAGAAGAAAGTCGAAAGTCGAATCCAATGATCCAATGTCAAGGGTGAAATTTTTCCTGTAACACGAAAAGCAACGGATTCGGTTAGAAATTAATCGCGCCTACCTCACGGGCGAAAAGCTTGATAATTTGTTGGAGTTTGGCGGTGATCAGGTCGGCGTGGCAATGACGCGATAACCGTGACCGGCGGGAAATACTGAAAACCGGTGTATCGGGCGTTCAGAAGTTGCAAATTACGTGGCAGTTTCAGCGCGGCATTGTTCCAAGGTATGCGGGAGGGTGGGACCTTAACGTCCGTTTCAGTTACACGCGGAGTTACGCCGCGACAGTTTAGTATTTCGGTCTTGGGATCGGCGTAACTTCGTGTCAAACTTTGAGTTAACTTAACCGGAGGGAGGGAGGGAGGCGTAAAACGTGAGTCAAATTCATATCGCGCCGGATCGCGACCCTCTCCCATTGGATCGGTTTGCACACGATCGGGCAATCGTTGTGCAACGAAATTTTGATTATTTCTGTCCTCCTTCCATGACCCCACTGTGTTCACCAATCCTTTCCATCATTTTATTAATTTCCTGGGAAATGGTCGATTTTTATACGATTTTTGCACGAACGAAAATTTATTTCAAGAAATCGTATTAACGAAATTTTTAGTTATCTTTATGTTTCCAAGTTCCTCAGCATTTCTGAGGATTGAGGTTGATGATAATTTCAAGGAAAATATTTTATTCGAAATTGGGGACTATATAAAAAAGATTTGCCGATCCGATTTTTAATAAGATTTTCGAAAAGAAAAAATTATTCGACACCGTTTAAATAGAACAACCGATCGTAATTTTATTTAAAGTTTCGTCGGCAAATTTTTTTTATGTATTAAAAAATATATATACGTATACATAACACTTTTACTCGAATTTCACAAACGTTTCTGAACGTTTTTCAAGCAATTATTTCTATCGACGCGCGGAGTGTCGGGCTGCAATGAATGAAATTTGATAGAAAGGTCAGTGAATACGTCGAATTCAGTGCACTCGGTTCGATTTTCCTGTAACTATAAAATGTTCCGCGTCAACCATTCAAACACCATATGCGGCCGAGCAGCCTCTGGTCCTTCCCTCCCCCCTCCCTTTTTTCCCTTTTCTTTTTTCTTCTTCTTTTTTCTTTTTTTTTTCGATCGAATTTCCGAATGGGCCCCATCCCTGTTTTCGGTATCGAAAAAACGTTCACGTCGCATCCGACAATACGCGCAAAGAGAATATTTAGCGTTGATCTCTCGATCGGGTGCGCGGAGTTGTTCGTCAGATTCGATTCTTTGTTGGTTTTCGTTTTGCCGGCAATATCGTTGCAAGTGGGTCGGCGTTGTTGAAAGAGTAAAAGTCCAATTCTCTCCGATTTCTACTTTTACTTTGACGCGTATAACTGGAGAGTACGCCTCTGCATTTTTTTTTTTTTTTTACTCGTTTCTGTTTTGATTCTTTTCCTTTTTTTTTTCTTTCTTTTTTCCTCCCCTTCTCGAATAGATTTATTCGTATAGAAATTCGGTTTTTTGTTGTTCCATCGTGTTTTATTTTTTTATTCTTTTTTCTATTGGCGATATATTCGATGAACACGAAGAATTGTACACGAGATGTTGCATGTTTTTAAATTATCGCGATAATTGATAATTGAAAAATAAAATTTCACTCTTCTCGTGATGTTAATCTTAGGATAGGAGGAAGTTTTCTTTAATAAAGGAGCAAATATCTGGAACAAACATCGAAGACAAATATATCATTTTCTCCGTTTTGTTTCCATCGAGAATGTCGTTTTGATTTAACCAACAGACTTGCGAGCAAACTAAACATGTAGGGAATATTTAAAGAAAGGGATCAAGAGTTTGTTTTTCGTATTATCCTCGAGCGGAGGATAATTGTTGAAATATCAATTTCAAACGACTAATGTTCGAAAGAAAAATTCCATTTCTTAGACGAATTCAATTCATCCTTTATAATTGCGCCCGTTTTGAAATACGACGTAGAAGAGAAGTTTTTAACTCGAAGTTTATCTGATTGGAAAGTTCGATGTTTAGTTTTCTCACGAAAAGCTGAATGCCCCTGTCCCGTTTCGTTACATTTTCATTTCACGGGATTCCTGAGTGAAACATCCTTGCGGAACATCCGGAATCACGAAACAAGACATTGCACCGGTGTACCTCTATTATACTAGATTTCTTGCAAAACGAACAAGAATCGTCGATCTCGATATCTCTGTGCCCCAGTACGGTGGAAAGTCGGTGTTCCAATATCTCTCGAAAAAGTAGATCTATTATAAAGAAAAAGAGCGAGATATATTTCGAAGAAAAAGAAAAATAACAAGAAGAGATAATATTTCTTACCTTTGAAAAAAATTTATGAAACTTCTCTTTCCCTCTCCCATGAAATTAAATTTAAATTTATCTCGATCTTTGTTTGCAAGTTTGTTGAGAGTAATTTTAAAAAGGAGAAGAAAAGAAAAATGTTTCTTTCTTCGTGGAAGAGGAAGAAAGAAAATTATATATCTAAGTTAATTCGTACGGACGTGTAGAACGTTATTTAATGAGGTTGAAGAGAAACACGTTCGACGAATATTGTTCACGCCACGGAATTTATACACGCGGATCTATCGAAATGAAACGGGTTTTAATAAATATCTGTATCCATCTCGCCATATTTTGCATGCACCTCGAACACGATACGAACTTTCTAATCATTTGGAAGGAGGAAATGCTGGATAATTATTACGTTCTACGCATCTCATTTCTTACCTTAGAGGCCAGATTTAAAAAGTTACGCTCGTTATCCACCCATCTTGTTTTTAATTCAACAATGCAGCAAAGCATCCTTTTTATTGGGTCAATGAAAAGATTATTCCATAATGTATACACCTCTACGTTACGCGCAATGAATTAAAAATTTATAAACGCAAAAAAAAAAAAGGAAAAGAAAGAAAAAAGGAGCCAACTGTTCGAATAAACTCGTTCAAAATTGTGAGATAATGGAAAATATGAAATATCGCGTCTTCCTCTTCCTGATATTATAATATATCCTTTTACCTTGATAAATAGAAGAAGAAAACCTCACGGGACGATCGGCACAGTAAAAATTGCTTAACTCGACACAGCAAAATACTTTCCATCCTCTCTGAATTGAGCTAATCACTCTACTGAATGAAGGAATAGGAATGGATATCAGTGAGTCATCGTATCACGTGTTTCTGCGACAAAGGAAGAATACATTCTGCGTTGGACTAAAAGTAAACGAAACGAGCTACCACATTTATTTACATATTTAAACGTTCTGTATTTACGTTGATAATATAATACGTGATAAATACCTCTGACTTTTACTCTCTATAATATATACAATTCGTATAACATATCGAAATTCTTCGCTTAAATATATAAACAAGATACTTTAAATTTCTCCAAAACTCTCACTCGATCGAAGCAAAGTTGAAAAAATTATCTTACGTTCTTACGAATAATTTATATTAAAAGTTATACACAAATGTCGTATTTGTAACGCATTTGTTCTTCTCTACGAGCATAGAACTGACCATTTCTATTTATTTTCGAGACCGATTTCCTGCGCAAAAATGGCGGAACGATATTATCGCCAATACGTAAGAAACAATCGGCGAATGGGATCTAACGACCGAGCTCGGTCGTCAAATCGAGAAGGAAAGACCGTTGACGTACCAGCACAACTATCACAAGCACAGGCTGGGCCACGGTTTTCTTGGAAAAGGAAGAAACCGTGGCAGCGATCGAAAGGGCGGCAACTGTGCTGTCGCCGATCCGCGAACGCACGATATCTCGGGAATCGATCGAGCGAACGGACACACGAGGAGTGTTCAATAACGACACAACGTTTGACGCTGGGTATCCCGGATATAGAAAGGTCTCCGGCGGTTGCGCCGCGAGTGTGCGTTAAACAGGCCGTTTAACCTTTTACAAGAATATAAGCGGGTCGCCATGCTACGAGTTCCCACGCGACGGATGTTCCGAAAGGGTCGGCGCCGAAGCCGACTGGGATCACTCGCGAAATATTCGTAGCCTCGATATCGTCGTATATTAATTTTATTTTGGAGAATGTTGGAGGGGACCGATTTTTCATCGATCGAGGGTTTTCGATGCGAAGGTGTGTTTCGTTTTCCGATGTTGGAGCGGAGGAGACCGATTTTTCATCGATCGAGGGTTTTCGAAGAATGAAAGCAGAATTCTAGGGAAAAATTCGGAGATCGAAGAAAGTTCTGAGTTATAGGGAAAAATTCGAAAGTGTTTCATTTTCCGATGTTGAAGCGAAGGAGACCGATTTTTCATCGATGGCGGGTTTTTAATGCGAAGGAAAGCAGAATTCTAGGGAAAAATTCGTAGATGCGGAGATCGAAGAAAGTTCTGAGTTATAGGGAAAAATTCGAAGGTGTTTCATTTTCCGATGTTGAAGCGAAGGAGCCCGATTTTTCACTGATCGCAGGTTTTTGATGAGAAAAATGAAATTTTAGGGAGAAATGTGTTTTGAAGTGGAGGAATCCGATTTTTGATGTATGATAATAAAATTAGAATTCTAGTGAAAAATTCGTAGAGCAAAGTTATGAAAAATTAGTAGATATGTTGTAAATTTTGATATCGAAACGGAAATCCGATTTTTCGCATATGGTCTGTCAATGAAATTAGAGTGAAACTAGACTTTTGAAAAATTTCATAAGTATGTCGTATGGAAGTCGAAGGTATTCGAGATACGAGAGAGAGAAAGATTGGAATTCTCGCGAAAAATTCGTAGGCCGTTGAATGAAAATTCGATTCTCGATCGATTGTGCGTTTCCGACGTGTACAACGTGAACAAAAATTTTACGAATTTGTTGTGATAAAATTATTATATGTTCGTTTCATTGATGAATATCGCTATGATTATTTTTAAAATTCTATTCTTGAAAAACTGCATCAATGCCAGCATCTTGGATATTTCAAACCATTTTTGGAAATGATTTTCTGGAACAATCAGAAATGACCTATTTTTGTATTAGTTTTGACATTATTGAAAAAGAAATGTGTTAAAATATCTGTAGCCCCAATAAATTTTTGGCGTTCTCAAAAGGAAATATTGTCTGAATACTTTTTAAAGAAAATTTAATAATAACAAATTATATTGTTATAGAATATTTAAATATTGTTTCGTATTATTTTTAATGTGAAAAAAAAGAATAATGTATTATTTTTTTCCTATTTTGAATGTTCTCATAAAGAAAATTTATTGTATTTTTTTTTTTATGACAAGCAAGCCGAATCGGTATTTTAACAAATACAATAATTTATCAAGATTCGCAAGAATTGCAATTATTTTATCACTGAAGTAAACTCATTTGTCATCGATAGTACTAATATACTTTATCATATTATACAAATTATCAAACAATTAAATATTCTATGAACAATATTTAATAACGGGCCATCACAATATTGAATATTGAATTCCAATAAAATATCAGAGAATCTCTGGTAAAAATGAAAAGAGAAATATGCGAAAAGAAAAATTAATGAAAATTACGATGAAAATAAATTTTATTATCAATTCTATTGTATCTCAAGAGTACATTTTATATTAACTTGATTTTTGACATATTGCATTAAATATTAGATTTGAAGAATATTTGAATAATTAATAAAAATTTCCTATGATTTTTACATATATTTAATATTTCGATAAAAAAATCATCGGAAGAATGTCGAAGAACGTGTCCTCTTTAAGCACAAGTTAATCAACTTTAAAAGTGATTCATATTCGATGAGAAATTTTCTTAGGGATAAAAATTGTACAATACTGCAGAGAAAGTAAACGATCTCTGAAAATGATATCTTGTTAACGAAGAACAGAAACATTAAAATTTTTAATCGAACAAAATAGAATATTTATTAGAACACGTTGTCGCACATAAAATCCGCAATCTAAATAAATCTCCAATTAAGGAAACAATATCTTCGTTCGAAAATTAAAAGTATCACGCTCGATTTGTGAACGTGAATGACAGCAGCCATTTCGAATATTAAATTTCGAGAGAGGAAAGTCGCGTATAACGTGGCTAACAAGTTAATTGGGATATGGCTTTGGTCCAGTAAACGAAAAATTCGACTTTGAATCTATGATCCAACAATCCCATTAACTAGTCGACTTGCATTCTACCCCGTCTATAATTTTCAAAATTGGAATATGTCTCTCGTTTAACCCAGTTTCCCAATTATCCCTATATAATCGATAATCTGCTAAAAAGAAAAATAAGAAAATTTAATTTGAAGAATTCTGGATCACGCGATTATATTATAAATCGGTCAATTATCGAGAAAAGTGAAGACGATCAACAGCGAAACACGGTATTAATATTAATATCATTTTGTTCCTCCTTCGTTTTATCGTTAATCGATCCGCAGACACCTTGGAACGTCCTTGTAAACGCGTAAACGCTGCAGCTGACTTTGCAAACTTCCGGTGGTGGTTTAGCTCTCATAACTTGGCACCACCGTTTCTGTTTCTGTTAACTCGAACGAACGTCTTAACGTCGTCTCGTCTTAATCGTTGACATCCGATTAATAATCTCGATTTCATTCTCGAAAAGAGAAAATAAGTTTTATATCGGTTGTAAAGGAATCGTTATTTTATATCGATGCATCAATTTCGATGTTACGTATCTTTATCATTAAATTATTAAATGGAGGTAAATGCGGTTCAAGATGGAGAAGATACTTGGATATTGAACTGGATACATCATTTTAACACGCTCTGAAAGTTCTTAATTGCGCCTTCTCCCCAGCTTCTCCGCGTATTCTTTTCACCGTTATTTAAATCTCTTCGATTCTAAGACGGCGAAAAGACATTTGCAGAAGCAGAATCGAGTTATCGAGAATGAAAGGTTTCGTTGTTATATCATTGCTATTCTACGAATGCGAAAGCACATTTTTCCTATCACTCGTGCGAGTTTCACTCGAAACAAATGTACAAAATTCCAGGAATTCTGATTATTTTTGTCGTTTAAAGACAATCTTCGAATCTTTTATTTTCACGAAAGTACGAATCATTATCCATTCTTAAAATCTTGATCGAAGACGCACCAAACTTTCTACTTCTCTCCCCCCCTCCATTCTTTCCACTCTCTGGAACACAACGTTCTTTCGATACCTTCGATACCCGATATATTAATACCAAAATTCACTTTGTTCCACCTTCGTTCGATCTGACGCAGTAATTAAAAATATAACGCCGCATTTGTAACAGTGTGTTGCATGCTCCGCCGCACTATTACATGCTCCTCGTTATCACACCTTGAAATTTAATCAATCCGCCTGGTAGCAGACTCATTCCGGCTTCATTTACATGCACGTGGAACCGGATAGAGCCGCGAAAGGCGAAGGGCAAGCGGAACGAAACGGGATCACGAGAAATTTCCAAAGAAAGGGGATCCTCTCGAGCTCCACCCTCCCTCTTCCTCTCTCTCTCTCGTTAAAACGCAACGAACACTTTGATTAATTTCACGCGGGCGAGTAACAGGACATGCACATCGTAACTCGTTCGACCAGCGAGTCGATCTGCCTCATTAATGATCGAGAAATCCTCTCTTAAAATCCTATTTCTCTTGGGACAGGGATTCTTCAAATTTTCCAAATCTTTTCTTCTTCTTCTTCCATTTTCAATTTCTAATTCTTCTCTCTAAAAAATATATAAATGAAATAAAATCCCCTTTTAACGATATTTAACTTTACTCGCTTCGCGTAAAAAAGAAAAAGAAAAACACTTTTCTCTGTTTGTAAAACACACGACGATTTATATTTAAACGAACGATAAACGAGTCTAATATCGATGGAAAATGGGCACAGCTTCCACGCGTTATCAATCTCTTCCACGATCGATCAATTTCTCCTCCATGACTTTATTATCCCTCGATTAAATTCCACGGGAGGAGGACGAAATTAACTTCAACACCTCGTCGTTCGATACGCCGATGCGCGGATAGTGCGTAAGTATTATTATTACCAGCCATCTTTGGCCGAGCAGCGATTGACTCTGTCCTTGCTTTCTCCGAAATTTGACAACATTCCTCCTCGAAAAATGACTTGTCGTCCATCTCATCCTCTCTCCTCGCGTGATTTTCGTCTCTTCAGTTCCTCTTCGACGAAGAAAAGGAAATTGCAGATGGGATGGTCGTATCGATGAAAATATTTCTTCTAAAGGGGAGAGTTGCGATTAATCGCGAGATCGGGTTTTAACCTTTCCCTGACGGAGAGGAGAGCGCAACTCGGACAAATCGTTCGCGTGATTCGGGCAACGAAATTATTGTTGCACGGCGCACAACCGCGAAAAGGAGGGGGGAGAAAGGAGATTTGATCGTAAAGTTCGAAACCTTACAATTTAGCGAGCGGAGGTGATACGTGGGTGGGTAGATGGGCGGTTTTCCAAGCGGAGTTACGCGATACAGTTTCTTTCTTTCTTTCTTTCTTTTTTAAGTATAATGTCGTTAATTGTAATTGTAATATTTTTTAATATACGAGAAGTTAGAGATTGGAAAGAATTTTTATTGGAACGATTAATAATAATTTGGAAATTAAATAGGACGTAAATTTTCGATGAGGCATAACTTAATAATGCGGATGGAAGATTTTTGAAAACGGTTGTTGAAAGTGATGATTGGAAAATTAATTGAATTAAATTAGCAAAATTAATGTATCCTCGGACACGAATTTCGAACTCTTGGCTAACAAGTTTGGATCGATTACTATATCGATACGAAGATTTTGTTGGTGGAAATACTTGCAACTTACACGAAACTTCGTAACGTACACCGTGATTGATATATATATATATATATACGTATATTTTATAATTAAAAACCGTATGATATCGTTTTAATGGGGACGTTTAATAACACGAAAGGTACTTAAACCAAATGCAATTTACGCGGTTTCCGTTTATCTACGCTACTCAAACAAAACTACAATTAAAACTTTTCGAACTTGGACTCATTGTTGCAAAGTAACTGTCTACCGTCTTGCTCTATCGCGAGCAAGAGACTCGCCACGATACTCGTGGCTATAAGAATAATGCAGAACACGAACGGCGAACGATCGATGCCACCAGTTTTCTTGAGAAACAAAGTTGCTCGATCGAATTGTATAAAGGAACACTTTTTTTTTCTTCTTCTTTTCCACGAACGAATCACGATTGCAATTCCGCTATAAAACACGCTCGATGCCACGATACAATCCTATACCAACATCTATGATATCTCTACAAATTAACCCAAACTCAAACGTTAAAATTTCGAGATTGCTTCAATTTAATTACCCCCTTTTCTTCTTCTTTTTTTTTTCAAAATATAAACTTCAGACTTTTAAAAAAAGAGAAGGAAGAATTAAATAATCAAGTTGGATGGCACAGAGGAGGATACCTCCTGTACCTCTCCATAGGCGAGGTTCGAAGAGAAAGAGAAAGAATCTATGATACAAATCTCTACAAATTAACCCAAACTCAAACGTTAAAATTTCGAGATTGCTTCAATTTAATTACTCCCTTTTCTTTTTCTTCTTTTTTTTTTCACAAAATACAAACTTCAGACTTTAAAAAAAAAGAGTAGAAAGAATTAAATAACCAAGTTGGATGGCAGGATACCTCCTGTACCTCTCCATAGGCGAGGTTCGAAGAGAAAGAGAAAGAATCTATGATACGTCTCTACAAATTAACCTAAACTCAAACGTTAAAATTTCGAGATTGCTTTAATTTCAAATTAATTACCTCCTTTTCTTCTTTTTCTTCTTCTTTTTTTTTTTAGAAAATACAAACTTCAGACTTTAAAAAAAAGAGTAGAAAGAATTAAATAACCAAGTTGGATGACAGGATATCTCCTGTACCTCTCCATAGGCGAGGTTCGAAGAGAAAGAGAAAGAATCTATGATATGTCTCTACAAATTAACCCAAACTCAAACGTTAAAATTTCGAGATTGCTTCAATTTAATTACCCTTTCTTCTTCTTCTTCTTTTTTTTTCAAAATACAAACTTCAGACTTTAAAAAAAAGAGTAGAAAGAATTAAATAACCAAATTGGATGGCAGGATACCTCCTGTACCTCTCCATAGGCGAGGTTCGAAGAGAAAGAGAAAGGGGAGGGGAGAGGGAAAGGGCAGAAAGGAAGTCGGTAGGAGCCGCGGGATGGAAATTTCATAATTACTCCCGTCCGTGGGTAAAACCCACGCGGGATCATCCGCAAAACAAGTAAAGGGTCATCGGCGCAATTTACGATCGAAGGGAGGGGAAGGGTCCCTCTCCCTCCTCCTCCTCCTTCTTCTTCTCCCCCAGCATGAAATGCATTACCATAAAAACCGCTCTAATCACGGGTACACTGGAGGAGGGAGGAGAGGGAGAGCGGCTCGTGCGAGAACAAGCGGAGAGAGCAGCGAGGAGGGGAGGGAGTAGCGGAGGCCATCCAACCTCGCGATATTATATTTTAAAGAGGCGCGGACCGAGGTACGCCACGTACTCCACTTTATCCGTGCCGTACCGTGTAATAACCTACCGACTTCCTGTTTCCCTTCTGTAAAGAGGGAACCGTGGCTATACACACGTATACACACTGCTCATTCACTATGGATAAAAGTGAATCGATAATGATACGCACTCGACAAAAATGGCGCCGCCATCAGCAGGCACACCGCCGCCACTTGCTGCCACGGGCCTGCCCCCGCCTCCCTCCTCCTCTCCCTCCTCGCTCCTCGCCTGTTCTCCTGTGCACAGCATCGTGTGCCCCAAACCAACCAACCCCCTCCCTCGTGGGAATAGAGGCGAAGCGCGTCGAACGTTCCGGCTGATAACCGTATTACAATTTAACGAGAAACCGGTGTCAGTTTTGTCGGTGCATAATGGCCGACGATCCGGCCGAAGCTTACACGGCGGGCTTCGATCGCGATGCGCCGTGGAATACGTGCGAGGCGTTGCACGCCCGCAGCGGCGGGGCTTGCTCGTGCAAACTTGCTGACTTGTTGTTGGCCTCCTTTGTTCGATGGCAATGCCGCTGCTACTCCCCTTTTTTTTTCAGGGGTTGAATGCGCGATGGAATGGGATGGGATGGGGAAAAAGGAAGGAGGAGGTGGATGGGACTTTGATTCGAGAAGATTTTGATTTTATTTGGATGTATCGAAGAAATGGGGGAAGGAAGTTGTGTGAAAGAAAAGGAAAAAGGAAGGAAGGGAGGGAGGAAGAGTTGCGTGGAAAATAATTTTGATACGAGAAAAATTGAAACGAGATTATGAGGTGGAAAGGAGAATTGGAACGGGAACGTCACGTTTATCACGTCACGTTTATCACGTCGTGTTTCTTTTTCTCTTTAAATCGTAGTCTTTTTTCCTCTTTAAATGGTAGAAGTGAATTGCACTGATATTAAATTTCATCTAGGTAAAGGTGAATTATTAGGTAGGTATAGGTTTAAACGGGGGGGAAAGAAGGGAGGGGGGAAGAGAGAAGAAAAAAAAAAAGATCGTTCGTTAGCAAGTTTCAACATTGAATATTGAATTTTTATTATTAAAGAAAAAAGGCGGGAAGAGATCGTTACCTTTAGATCGTTACTTTTAAGTAATTCTAGAAAACAAGAAATCGTTACTTTTTTAAGAACGTGGTTACATTACATTCTTACTATTAATTCAAATGTAAATGATTCTTAATTATCTCTTCGGTAGACGAGAGATTCCATATAATTTTCATTCAATTCGATAATAAGAATTAACAGTATTCCGTTACGGCCACGGCATGTCCCTCATAAATATGAAATTTCCAGTTCCTGGAATTAAAAATCGGCGTAGAGAAAATCATGAAATCATTAAAAATATCGGTCTTTTCTTCGCGAAGATATAACATAGTTCGTTGCATCGTCCATCGAAACAACGAAAAGAATCGCATATATCTCCTACGAGTTTTGAATTACTAAAACTCATTATATGCACAAGATTCGATCCATCATCAAGATTCGAAAAAAAAGAAGAAAACATCTCTCGATCCACCCATCTGAATAAAAAACAATTCTCCACGCGTGGATCCACGGTTTCTCAGATTTTGAAAAATACTGAAAGAAAAAAAAGGTAAAAGAACAAAAAAAAAAAGAAATTGCACGATTCTTTCCGCAATCTCGTCGGACGCATCGTCAAGAACGAACGAAGTTTCGAGAAAATCGTCCCCCAACTCGTTCGATGCGAAAAGAAAACCTACCCTATCACGGCGAGCGCACAGTCACCCCTAAATCCGCCAGCCGCAATCGCATTTTATCAGCACGCGTGGCAACGTTCACCAGCCATATTTGGGTCGCCTTACGATTCATGTGACGAGCTTTATCACTCCCCCACCACTCCGCGCCCGCGTAACGTAACCGGCTTTATTTTAAATAGGGATCTGTGCCAACAGTTATCATATACGTAACCCCCGTAGACGTAAGCAAATGGCCACGCGATCCTCGCTTCGAAATAATGTTACGATTCGCGCGCGCAGGATATCCCAGTGCAACGTTGAAAGCAAAAAAGAAAAAAAAAAAAGAAAGAAAAAAGGAAAAAAAGGAAAAAAGAAAAGATCTCGATCCCCGACTTTGCGCGCTTGCTCCACGCCACGCCTCCGCGCTCGGATCCCGATAATTTCGTTCCTCTTGGCACGCTGCTTAAGAAGTACGATGAAAAGCGTGATTAGGAACGCATTTTAGCGAAACGGTAACGCAATTATTGTTATTTCTGGCACGCAAACCTGAACGATCGTATCGTCCCGGCCGAAAGAAACACAAGAGACTTTTTATCAGTAATTATATAATCTGCATAACTTCTCCCCGCTGCGAAATGCGGGCGTTAATGCTTCGCGGCCACCGCGCTTTTGTTATTACGCGTCTCGGCCAATGCTTTTGATAGTGGTACGCGCGCGCGCGCGCGCGTACTCTTCACGGATGGCGGAGTTTATAGGTTTAGTAGAGGCAGAGGAGGCGAGATCGCGCGGGAGGCAATATTTTTCGCGCGATTATCGGGCCGAGGGAAAATTGTTAGGAAAATGATCAATGGACGAGCGATTGCCACGCGTGATACGCAAAATCTTTCCTCTTCAGAGAATTGTGAATGTTGAAACGTGTACGTAAGGAAACGGAGGAATTGCGTGGAGGAAGAATTTTTTATTTTAAGATCGTTTAGGTTTATGCAAATTTCGTAAGATTAATTGTTGAAATTATTTTTCAACGTTGGGGTTGGTTGAAGAGGATCGGAAAACGAAGGAATTGCGGAGTTAGTACGAGGTTTATGCAAGTTTGTAAACGCTTTAATTGTTGAAATTGGCCGAAAAAAAGGGAGGATCGAAATGGAAAATGAAGGAATTGCATGGAGGAAGAATTTTTCCTTTTTTTGCGTGATCGATAGTTTGAAGTTTTGTAAGCTTGTTGCATTTCTTTTTTTAATTCTGAAATTAATTTTCGAGTTTCATAATGGGGTGGGAATTGTGATGTTATGTTTTCGCGAAATACAAGAAATTACGCAAACAGAGAATTCGAGACAGTTTGTGTTTCAATTTCACAAATTACTATAATTTTTTCCTATAATCTTTATAATAGGTTGAAAATAACTGTATGCACGATGATTTTATTTTAGAGCTTATCGCGTGTTACGTAAATATCGTACGTTATTCGATACGAAAAAAAAAGGAAAATATTGGGTTGGAAGAGGAGGAGGAGTGTTTATTTCTAATTTTTTCTGTGTAAATTCTGCATAAAAATCCGTGGTTTTATTTAAGACAAATTAAATTCCGTTATAAAGACACTTCGTTCCAATTTGTTCCTCTCCTTTTTTTTCCTTCTTTTTTTTCCCCCCTCTCTTTCAAAATTTCCTCGCTTTGATACTATCTACTCGACCACGTTGAAACCGTACAAAAAGCGACTTCATCAACCAAAGCACAATCTTGATGCAACACAACCTTCCGATCTCTTCCACCAGCCAACGTAAGCTCGGTTAATTGAGACGGCAAGAACTTTCCCTATCCCCTCGATGAACTAATAAAACGAATAAGAAAAATGGCGGACGATTAAACGTGAAACGACGCATACGTACGAGAAACGTTCACCAACGCTCGTAGATTACTTTAATCAGATTTGCAATATTTTAATTTTCCTACGATCCATAAAGTGTATCAAAACGTTTTCGCGATATATAATATTCCAACAACAAAAATTGAAACCGTCGTTTTTCGATTATTAAACTTCGATTAGCCGCATAAAATGTACCAAATTTAAATCCAAACAAATTCGTATCAAACTATTTTATCTTATATAACAAAACGAAAGGAAAAGAAAGAGATCATCCACGTGATTAATAATTTACTACTACTATTATTATTCGTAAAGAACCGTGGGAAAAGGAAATTTCCTTTAATACGATCGAATGGAGAAAAATTTTTCTCTTTAAAAATGTCTCCCATAAGCCAGTAATACCGTAACAACCCGACGTCCGTGTACCATTAACGTAACACGTAACCGTTTAATCACAATCCCGCGGAAACAGGAAAGAAAGAAAAAGGAAAATTCCTGGACACTGAGATCCCAACAACTGAGAAATCGAGCGAGCGGCCCTAAAACTGAGAGGAGCGCAGTTACCTTGGAGAGGAGCGCGGTGTCGATCTTGCAACAAATCTATTTCCACGGGATAGCAAAAACAGAAGACACGGGGCTAGCAGCCGGGTAATGAACTAATCTAGCGAGACTAACCCGGCCTCGGAGACGAGGAGAGCGGCGATGAAGGAGGGGAGGGTGAAGCGAGGGGGTGCGCCACTTTTGCCGTGGCTTAATAACATGAGTTTTTCCCAACTGGGTCCGAGTAAACGGTGTGGGAAGGGGAGGAGGAGGGAAGGCGTCGAAAGGGCAAGGAACCGTCCTGGGAGTCGTGGAGCAAAGGTTCCTTTGAAATTTTTGCTAATTACGTTCATTAATATCCACCGGCCCATCCGCCACTGCACCACCGCCGAATACGATTTTAATTAATCGTTGTAATTAATCAGGAGCCACACACTCTCCGCTGCCCGTTCACCTGGATGATCGATAAATTGAAATGGATCCAGTTTACCAGGTGTCCGTTGGGAAAAGATTGATGTAGGTTTGATGACCCTTACGTAGGGAGTATCTCAAGGAACGAGAGAAAAGACGTATTATTCTTACGATTTATCTATTTTTTTTCTTTCTTTCTTTTTCTTTTCGTTCCGTTGTCGAGGATTTCTTTTTTTCTTTTTCTTTTTTTTCATTGTGGCGGAACGATTGGAATTTGATTGATACGCTTTTCCAGAGAGGTATGTGGGATTTTGCGTGGGCAGAATTGGTTAAATGGACAATGGTTTTTAAAGGCGAATTGGAAAGAAATAAGAGAGAGAAAGAGAGAAAGAGATTAAAGAAGTAGCTTGATAAGTAGTATAGTAGTCACAAGTTACATATAGGATAATCTATTTTTGTTGGATGAAATCAGTTCTCAAAGTTTTAAATGCAATTTTTTTTTCCTTTCGCGCCAAAGTAAATTCTGTAATTTAATCGATCGATCAAAATAGATCTAGATTACGTAAATGTTTCAACGATAATTATATCATAATTATATCATCTTCAATTTCGAAACAGTTCGACCGAGGGATAATTAAAAAAAGAAAGAAGTATCAAATTTATGCACCCCGAGAATATCATCTTACGTGGAAGAAAGATTTTGTTTATTTTCGAAAAGAGAAAAGTGGATGGTCGATGGTGAAGCATGTCAATAAATTCGAATAGAGACAATTTTGGATTTGATTCATTGCAGTTTCGATCAATCGATATCGGGAGAAACCATTCAGATGGTATCGAATACGGCGTTGCAGTTTCATCATGCTTAATGATCCCTCCGGGGATATAACGAATAATAATATGCAAATAAGTTTGATCTCGATCTTTATGGATACGACAAAGTTTAACGGGAGTGCGAGTAGCCACGTGAGCACGTCAGTAATTAATCAAACAGATTACGAAAGATTACATGAATATTTTATTAAAACGTTAATACCGAATAATGTAGGCTACACAATGTTAATAATTAATCGCCAATACGACGCGTCGCGATACGACTATAATTATCCCATGATCCAATCCCCCTTTCTCCTTTCCTCTCTCTTTTCCACGACGCGATCATTACGTAGAAAAAGATAATCTCGCGTATTAATACTATTGCAAAAGTTGAAAAGTTGCCCGATTTCCACGAAATATATCAATTGCGACAAATTTATTGGCCGGTTAATTAAATTTAATAATCAATATTTAATAACGAAAAATATTATTAATCCTCGATCGTGTGGAATACGATATAAAGCCTGATACAAGGCGATGATACGGTGGTTATCGAGTGGATATCACCGCTTTTCATCGAAATTAAAATAGACACACGCTTTTTCATGTGTGTATATATATGTATAAATGAAATTTAAATATTTGGAAGATTATATCTTTATGTCGGGTAGTTTAAAAAAAAGAAAAAAAGAGCGAAGTGACATTTTATGATAAATTGAGTCTTTTCCCAAGATGATGTAATACGATATGTCATTATTTGTCAATGGTAATTTTAATCAATCAACGTCAATTTTATCATCTTTTAACGAAAATTTCTTCTTTTAGTACGGATAAATTGTTTATCTTTGTTGTTTTCAACGGATAACGATCGATTATTTGAGTTACTATATTTTTTTTTTCTTTTTCGCTCGATAAACGATTAAAAAAAAAAAAAATTATCTCGACGCATCAATTTTCATTCAACCTTATTAAATCGAATACGTTCAGTTCGGTCAAATTCAACTGTTGATTCAACGATAAAGATATACGAGTAATTTATATTGGAACGTTTGATCTATAGTTCCCCCTTTTTTCGCTCTCATTTCTCTTTTTGCCACTTTACTCCAATATTGAACAAGAAAACATATTTTCGTATCTCCAACAAAAATCTCGTTCCCGAAGTAACAAAAAGTAAATCATACCAAAAAAAAAAATATATATATACCGACCAAAAAGAAACAAAGAACGTGAATCGTTAACGAAAACCCTCTTTGAGCGATTTTTCACGATTTTTCTTTCCCTCTTGTGCAACTTTTGCTCCGCCAGAAAAATCACTCCGACCAAAAGAATACTTCACAGTGCAAACAACTCTCCTCTCAAAGAATAAGAATAAGAATTTCCTCGTTTCCTCGAAAATTTTTCACAGAAAAGAGAAAAAAAGAAAAGAAACGATCGAAAAATATCGAACGACGACGGATATTTACATACAATACGTTCATTCGCGATTATTTGTTGGATTAGAAATAATTTTCTACGATCATAAAATCAATTACATATTCGTAAAATAATAATCGTCGAATTTTTCCCTTCGAAAAGAAAATAACTGGTCACTTTCAACGTGAGATGACCAAGTACAAGTAAGTTTAACGAGAGCAACGAGTCGTCTGAAGTATTCGCAGCTGGATTGCCATTATCCTCAAAAGTGAACTCAACACTTTCTTTCTTTAATCTCTCTCTTTGTCTTCTTCATTACCCTTCTTTCTCAGATTCTAACAAATTCTATATACCTCCTGAATAATTTTCGACAATCCTTCTCCCCCTTTTCCAAATCAATCACTCTCCTCTTATTTGTTCCATCCGCTTCCAATTATTCCATATATCAGTGTTTACTCACGATCCAGCTCCTGCAATAAAATCCAGCATTTCAGTAGGAACACGAGTAGATCACCTCCTCTCCACGGTTCCTCAATTTCCCTTAGAATCCCCAACAATTATTACCTTCAGAGACATTATATTCCGCGCACACCACGAAAGCGAGAGCTTAATAACAAACAGAAACCAGTCAGCGAGGTGTCCATTCGGACTGTCATTACCACCAGGAGGTAACTCACCTCATCCCCCCTCCTCCTCCTTCTCTCTCTTTCTCCTCCGCCCTTCTGTTTTTCGCTTATTGTTACTCTTCCCTCATCCGTACATCCATCCGTCCATCCATCCGTCCATCCATCCAGCAGACTCGCAGCATTTCTCCTCTTCCCTATTCCGCCATTCCTTCCTCCTCCTCCTCCTCCTCCTCCTTCCCCTGTTTTCGTTTCACGCGCGTTCCACCCGACCTCTGGGAATTTCTCCGCCAGCAGCCGGAGATAATGACAGTCGCGAGGGTGGTCGGGTGATGCGTGACCGCGTCCTCTGCGTGAGATTACATCTAAAAGCCGGTACGCACTGAGAAATGTGTGGGGAGGCAGCTTACCAGACATTCTGTCTGTCTGGCAATCGAACAGAGGAGTGAAGAAATGAAGCGAATGTACGGGAATCTGGAGAGAATTTGAGAAAACAATCATCAGAGTTAAGTTCGAAGAAAATACGCAACGACGTTTTAACGTTCGCGTCTAATTTAAATAAAATAAGAGATTCGTTTTTAGAAAACAAGATGTCGTCTAATTTCTCAATTTTCTCTTTAAAAATTTTCCCCGAGATACGAATTGTTTTCTTCTGAAATAATTCCTCCTCTTCGTTGGTTCAGTTGCTCGTTCTCGACAACAGGGGAAGAGAAGGAAATTGTTTCTGGACAATTTTTACTAGAGATAAATGATAAAACGACGATGCAAATGACGCAACGAAAAGTTTCTTAAACTTAAACGAAGGAGGGAAGAGGGTTTGGCGGGCGATTAAATCGCGTATACGTTGGAGGAGGAGGGGGAGCCACAGGTAAACGGCGACTGAAAAAGGGGGATAAATAAGGAAAAAAGAAATTGGAAGGAAAGGGAAGGGAACACACTCGAAACAGGAATGCAGAAGGTCGAGTATATACGCGTCGCGGGGAGAAGTTGCGCGAGATACGCTTGATTTATAGGCTGCGTACCGTATTCGTAATATTCAAGTAGCCATTCAGATTCTCCGCTTCTAATTATCCACTTTCTCGCGAGGACGAAAAGAACAATCAAGCATATGTTAATATGTTGGCATTTCGAGGCAAGATTTCTACGATAAGCGAAGAAATCGTCTGGATGCTGCGAATCGAAAGTATTTCGTGTATTTCGTGATTTCGTTGTAACGAGTGAAAAATTTTAAGAACACGTTCGAGAAAATTTCTATTATCTGATCGATCAGAACGTTTCCTAGAGAATGTTAATTTTAAATTAATCATTATTTAAATTTAAATGAAAAATAATTCGTTTTATTTCTATAATATTTTTACAAAATAAAAATTTTCTTCTCTATTGGATTACAAGATTTGGTGATATTCGCACTATTCGTATGGTTTGTTTTTGAGAAAAAAAAAAAAAAATTGAAGGGTATATTGTAAGATTGATGTGCTATGCAGGTTTACGTCACTATATCGAAATAGCGATAGCATATGGAAAATTAAAAAAAAATATATATATATATGTATGTATGTATGTACAGAAGTGGTATAGAATGAAAAAAAAAAAAAAAACCGAATACGAGCATGCAAAACGCGCAAGATTTGACACAATGGACACGAATTTTTTTTCAAACTGCCGGCGTTTATTGATGGGTTCGGAAAATAAATTCATATGAAATTTCATCCTCGTAGCCACGGGATATCAAATGCCAAAACTTTGAAAAAGTAAAATGGAATGGATAAACGTGTAGCAATTTTATTCCTGGTATTTATATTCCGTTTCAATGACATTTTCGTAAGGATTAGGGGGCCTTGCGCCGGATTATACGGAAGCTTTTATTAATTTTTTTTTTTTTATTCGCATTTGGTTAAAATCAATATTTTTCTATATGCGGAGAATAAGATAATCCAGGAAAAAAGATTTTTTTTTTTTTTTTCTACCCCATTTTTGTCCCCGTGAAAATAAATTCTATGGGGAAAGAAAAAATTAATCCTTTGCCACGATCATTCTGAGGTTACGTTCGAGAAGAAATATTTGCAGGATCAAGAGATGATTAATAAAAAAAAAAAGGAGAAGAATTAATAAAATATATTTAAAAATTCTAAAAGATATTTCATATATCTATTCTCTTAGATAACGATAAATATTAGTTTTTCTTCTTAAAAGAATTAGGAAAATGCTCAAGTTAGAATTTCGATCATTTGCGAGCGTTAATCCCGATATAAACCTGATATAATTCGACGAGAAAGAATCGAACTTTATATAATCCAATTAATTTCAACAAAATCGATCGTTAGCTGCCTGTATTATCGTGCAAAATTTCACTCGAAATAATATACGAAAACTCGATTCGAACTACGTTAAATAACTTTAACGCTAAATGTATCAGGGAAATCCATTAATCCGAAATGAGTGAAAATATAGGAAAGCATAGTTTATAAAAAGTGATTTCGTATCATTCTACTTTTATCGATTTACTTTAAATATATATTTTTCAAAGGTACTTTAATATATTTTCGCTTAAATATTCGAGGCTCGTACACTCACAAACCGAACCTATACACACAACTTGTACGTAGTATTTCTTTGTATCAACACATTGAAAATGTATAAAAACTGAGATTTTTCTGCGCGACAAATTTTCGAAACAAGAAATAACTACTATCAAATAACTAAAATCGATCGATTTACATTCAATCGTGACGAACAATCGTTCGACAATAAATTTAATAAAATTAAAAATAATACGCGGGAGGGAAAGAAACGCGTGAAAACACTGTGATAAAACTGTGAATATCGATTTTTTTAACAAATTAACTCGCCTCCCGGAGAAATATGGTGACGTAAGTGGGTTAGCGGTTCTGATTCGTCGACGTTTCCTTGAGAAATCTGGATGCAATATAAAATACCCTCCCGACAGAGTCTGTGTCGTAAAACTTTCTGATTCCTTTGATACGTCGAAAGAGAAGGAAATGCGGGTGATCGAGTGCATGCACACTCGATGGAACGCCCGCTTACACGCGGCTCTAGACAATGTGTACACGTGAAATGGATAGCATTCTCATTTATAGACGTTTTAAGACAGTGGACGGGAAGGGGGCGGATGAAATATCTTTGCGTTTCGATAAAATTTACTCGAGGCACGCGATATTTTTTTATTTTTAACCGCAATTCCTGGATGCAATGTTTCGACCATTTTACGACTCTATTAAGAAAAGAAGAGAATGTATGGGGAAAAACAATTTTTCGATCTTATCGACACTCTTTTTTTAATTTATTTGTACAAAATTGATTCTTTGAATTAATTTGCAAAAAATAGAAAAAGAATTTCGTCCTTGATAAAAACATCTTTGTTACTCACACTTTGTTCTGATTAAATTTATCCATAATAAGAGATATGTGATCTTCTATGAAAATAGAATTTTCTATTTTTATCGTTTGCAATGTACACTTTTAATTATTATTAATTATTACGAAACTCTTTCTCTTCAAGTGTTATAATGACTAATTTGCATCCTACATTCGCGTTATCACGAGTATTACATTTATATATATGTATATGTTTTAAAAATATGTCTTCGTACGCAGCGAATATGTTAAATGAAGAAAGAAAGGAAAATACTTCCGTGTAGAAAACGACAAAGATCACATTCTGATTACCGAGAATTCAAAAATGTCGCGTATAAGTCAACTGCGTTGATCTGTTAAGTAATTACATGCACAAGTCCCGCTAAACAAGGCTGGTAGATCCTTAAAAGGGTAAAATAACGCCCTTGACCGGATAGATGTTGAATTAACATACATTTTTAACATACATTTTCTTGCAGAAAATATTGTTATCGTATATTTTGGGATCCAAGACTGAGATTGGATGGATGGCTTCGTCAGAGATCTTCGAACTTGTACTTTATTTAAATTACGTAACACATATATATTTTGTGAAACGTAATAGAATCCTCTGATAAAATTTTGGAATTTTTATATAGAGAGTATATCTGATAATTTCTATGCACCTGAGAAAGAACTAAGACTTTCGACGGGCGGCAAAATTTCGAAATTTTTGTAAAAGTGTTGAGAAAATTCAGGACAATTTTTTTCATCAACCATAAAGAATCCAAAGAGAAAAGAATTCTTCGAAGGATTGAAAATATTCTTATCTTCTTATCTTCTCTCGCGATAATAATGAGATTTGCATCGTAACCGGTTTAAACGAAAGGTCAATTGATCGATACAAATCCGCTAATGTGTCTAACGGAAAAAAAAAGAAAAAAAAGAAAAAGAACCGATGGAGATAATTTATTCTAATCACTTACACGAAGTGATAAAAATCGATCGCCATTTTTTTCTTCATCTTTTGCATCGAACACCGTGTGGAGATGTACGAAAATGAAAAAGGAAAGAAATGAAAGAGGAAATGGAGAGAAACTTTTTTATAATATCGACAATATCGTTAATTATTATTATTATTATTGTTTTTCAACCGGATGAAATAATTTTCCGCGCGTATCGATACCGCGGGATCGGATAAGACGAATGTTTACTAATTAATTGGCGCGCCATTAAAAAAGAGCTGCGGCGAAACGATTAAATTCCACGTGTCACGAGTACAATTAATACATCGATAAAAGTATTAAGTGGAATTTATGGAAGTTCTACGTACTGTTCATAAAATACACGGACACGGTTTGATCGATTCGCAATGAAATGTGTGAATTTTATCAAAGCGTGTGTAAATTAATGGGAAATTAATAACCGTGGAATGGTGATATTTGATATATTTTTATAGATCGGCCGGATTATAAATTTAAATTATATATCGGTGTAAAAAGAGTCATCTGGGAGGGAGTATGAGAAATTTAAATGCTAGTTATAGATATTATACGAATTAATCGCGATAAATTTTCCCGCGATATTGAAGATAAAATGATTCCTGAAAAGAATGATTTACATTTTCATCTTTGAACGAGTATTTATGAAATATAAAAAAATATTAATTATCGAACAATCGAGATGACTAATTACTTTGAATTGTATTCTCTTCTTTTTTTTTGTCTCTATCTATCTCGACGAATGTAAAAATTTTACTTTATGGATAATCAATGTTTCTATCTTTCGTTCTTCGACAATTTATATCAAATTATATTCGATAAACGGAAAGCTTTAGCAATGGCGGTGATAAAAATTGGTTAATATACATGACAGATTGAAACTTAAACAAACAATTATTCTGGAAAGGAATTAATTTCATCGACTCGTTGTTATGTAAATAGGCGTGATTAATCGACAAATTGATATATCATTTTTAACCGCACGCCGATAGAAATTAATTTAGCGATACAAACACGATGTGGAACGATTCGTCCATAGTTCAAGTATCGCGTGGGAGGGAAAAAAAAAGAGCTTTCGTGAAAAATATTACTTTCGGTGGAGAGAGGAATTAAAAAAAAAAAAAAAAAAAAAATGTTTTTTTTTCCAGAAATTTTTAACGATAAAAACACTTTCGCATTGTAAACGTTTCGACATGGAATATTTTCCCTACAATGTATTGGATCATTGGTTTACCGGCTACGATGAAAAAATAGAAATATATTTCAAATAAAGTCTTGCGGATTAAAATGCGTGCACTTTAAATTACGTAATGAAATTCTTCGAGTTCATTTTTCGTTTTTTTCGATAAGATAATAAATCGTTGTATTAACCCGTCCTTTCCTGATTCCCTATTTTCGCTCCATTTCTAAAAGTTTTCTTCAAAAATTCAAATCAATCAAACACGCGCATACGAAATCAAAATTAAAATTTCTTTCTACAATTTTATTTGCGATTCACCAACTTTTCAATTTTTATATCTACTCCAACTCCTCCACTCGTATTTACAAAACCTTTAAAATATCCATTCAAATATATTATCAACAATATTCAACGATCCCAGAATCATCGATTTTTGAAATTATTTTCTTATCACTTCATTTAAACGAACATACAAAATGAAAATGTATACATCTCCCGACCAAGTTTAAAACGATTAACCAAACCACATTACAAAATATACTCTTCTCAAACCATATATACATATCCACACGTGTATGCATGTATATAACGAACCACGATTAAACCCGATTACTTTCCAGATAACGATCAAGTCGAAAGAAGATAAAGTAAAATAAGAGAAAATAACGAAAAAAAAGAAATTGGGAAGCAAGAGGATAAGGAAAAAGGGAGGGAGAGAAAAAAAGAAGAGTAAAGCCGATTAGACAGTGCAGATCATCGATTTCTATATTGTCGCATCGTAGCCATAGTCCCTCTAACGTGTTAGATCGAACGGTTTTATCGAGGCGAATAATCGGCCGACAGGAGGAAGCCGAAATCGGATCAGGCTTTAATCGAGCATGCGAGCGTCCATCTCTTAACAAGTTTCATTGTAACGTTTAATATTTTCCGCCAATATCCAGGGAAATATTTTCCTGCCCTATATATGTGCGCATATACATATACATATACATATATATATACGCGTCGCGCCATATTTTATTACCGGTGCTCGTCGCGCAGCCACCGGCAATAAACTAGAAACGTAACACCGAATGGACATCGTTTACAACGAGATGACACATCCCAGGATTTCCCTCATCTGCTTATTTTGATTTATTATCCCGCCCTCCACCGTTCCAACTCTACTGTCCACCTTCGATCGAAAAACCTCCCCTTTCGTACGCGAATATAACAAAACACGGCGGAGGAGGCGAGGTGTACGACAAGGGATGTATCGATGATCGGTTGACGATCGACAAAGAAATCGGGTGGATTAAAAGGCGAGGGCCTGGTTGATCTGGGATTTTTCTTTTCGATACACTTTTTTCGAGAGAGTGGGGAACGACAATGGAAGAAATCGGATGAATGGAGAGGAGGGGAGCTAAGTTAATCCGACGTTTTATTTTCCTTTCTACTTTCTTCCTTCCTTTTCGGTATTTTCAATATTTTTGAGTATCCAGTTGAAATTTTTTAAATGGATTTAATAATTCTTTTTTTTTTTTATATATATATGAAAAATTAATGTGCATTATTTTCCTTTCTACTTTCTTTTCGATTCGGTATTTTCAATATTTTTGAGTATCCAGTTGAAATTTTTTAAATGGATTTAATAATTCTTTTTTTTTTTTATATATATGAAAAATTAATGTGCATTGATTATATTCGGATTATTTCATTTATTCATTCATTTTCTAAACTCGGATAATTTCGAGGCGAGTTGAAATATCTGCGGCGCGAGAGGAGAGCGGAAGGATCAAACGATCGTGTGTTCCCTTCGAGGAGGGAGAGGAGGGAGGAGAAGGGGAGGAGAGGAATCTGTGGGTAACGATTTCGTGCGTGCACGCGTGAGCGCGTGAGTCGGGCCGCTGTCACGCAGCGCGGCGAACGAGCGAGGAAGAGTCGAAGGAGATCCTATCTGCTCGAACTGGCCTCGCCATTAGTGTCACGAGAATAGGAGAAGGACTGTGCGCCGCTTCTGCCCGCGGCAGAATGTATATCGCGTTGAATAATCGAGAATCGACGTAACTCGTTGAGAAAATGAAATTCGAGTGATTAGGTTTAGTAACGGGACAAGAATGACGGGGAGAAGCAACGACGAAGCCAATTGATCGAGATGATTATTGAGATTTCAATCGATACATCTATAGAACTAAACTCGAAAATGAATGGTTCCAGGAAGAAGAGGAAGCGAGAAGCTAAAAATAAAAATATGATAAAGAAATATCAAATATTATCCGACAATAAAACTTGGTAAACGATAATTCTTAAGCTTCCAATCACGAACTGCATTTACAAAATTCCAGAATACTTGTCTCCAGAAAATGAGAATATATTTATTACTTGTAAAGTGAGGATTATACGATCGAGTTGCATCTGGAATTTTTCGCGAGATTCGAAAAGTCAAATTATTTCCAGATTTTATATAGAGCAACAACGAGCATTAATTAGAATTTCAATTAACCGCCAACGTAATGGCGCACGCATCGATCACCTTGTATCCGTTTTCTGGAAACGGCCCGGGGGCCGAAACCGTCTCCTCGCTCAGACATTAGCCCATAAAAATTTCAAACTCGTCCTTGTTTGCCAGCCAGGGCGCGTAATTAGCATCGATTGCGAGGACAACGTCCCTTTCTCAAAATTACCCTCTGAATCTTCTTTGGAAAAGTCTTCCTCTCGACCGAATTCGAAACCGATCGAAATTCCATCTTAAATATCGAGAAATATATCTTTCGTTTATTCGATTTATTCGGCTTATATTCGATCACTTTTTTTCTTCTTCGCTCGAGAATCGAAAATACGTACGAATTGATTACATCGATGTATATTTTGTAAGGAGATTATGTTGTTTAAAAAATATAAAATGACGTTCAATGATCTTTGACTTTAAAAGTCATTATATTTTACATAAACAAGAAATATTACTTTCTTCTCTTCAATTATTTCAAATTAGGATGCAATGTAAGACACTCTTAGAATTGCATTAATACAAGTTAAATTTAAAAATTGTTACTTACTGTTAGAATATACGTGTTCGTTAATTTCGACATCTTTAAATTAAAGAAATTATCGTATCGTTAATAAAGAAAAAAGAAACTGATTGACAATTGATACAATGATAAGAGAAGAGGAATCGTCCATCATCGAAGATCACGTTAAGGGGAGATGTAATTAATATCACGTTCGTTGTTCTTCGTCCGCGAATGTATCGAATTGAATATCTCGTCCAAGCGAGATATTCGAAAACTGTCCGATTAACGATCCGAAAGTGTCTCGAGTCAAGATTCAAAATACCACGGCGGACGTTATATTCTCGAGCCGTGCATTCCTGCGTGTTTCGGCCACGGACAGTTTCCTCGCCCAGAGTGGATACCCGGTGGAAAACTTGAGGAGGCGCTCGCCTCGCATTTGCATCGAGAATGGGTAATCAAGGGCGAAGCGTAAACCTTGATTAGAATTACAATCGTAAACGGGTTCGATTGCCGGCCCGGCGAACTTTGGAACCCGTCGATTCTAGGGGGATCCTTCTTTGGGATTATATTATGGGGAAAAATTTGCATTACGGATGAGGATCAACTCTCGTTCAATTGGGTTTCTTGATGTTACAACGGTGAAAGTTTTGAGTTGCAAATTTTTTTTTCCCAAGATTTTTGGGAAGATTTTCTTTTTGAATGATTCGATAGTAATACAAGAGACGAATATTTATTGTATAGATCAGATTTATTAATCCGAAAATTCAGAAGAATTTAAAGACTTCAAGTGAAAGTGAAAAACGTTTCAACGTTCAAGTTTCTCGCTTTTTCCTAAAAATATAAATCTGTAGAGCAAAATTTTGAAAATTTTATGCCTTTCTACAGGATTGTATTTAATATATAAAAATTTAGAAGTTTATTTCATCCCCCTCCCTCAAAGAAATTATGCTTCGAGCAAACGCGAATTTTCGCAAATTGAAATTTTTGGATAGAATTCTTGTAGGATTTCTTATTATAAATTTGCAGCAAATAAAATTTTGTAATACTTTCACTAATGTTCGAATATACAAATTGCTCCCTTTGTGCGTTAATTATATTCTTTCTCACGTTGTAACTTTGACTGAAATCTGAAATAAAATGTTACTTTAATAATGGAGCAAAAAGAGAGAGAGAGAGAGAGACTCCTTTTTACAGGACAAATACATTAAACTCCCGCTACCTTCAAATATTTGTCACCTGCCCTCTCAAAATACAAAGAACCCAGGTTCAGACCAGTAGTAATATCCATCGTAAAAGAGACGTATTACTCCTTTGCAATTTCAAATTTAAAATTGAATCAACTTTATTCAATCCGCTGCCATTTTTCCACGGCAGTCATTACACACCGCGTCCGCGCTCTGCTCTGTTACATTTTCACAAGAGTAACTCATCACGAATTTCAAGTGCAAAATTACCAATTACCCGCGTATCATACCGGTTCTTTCAACAATTTCTGTGTATCTTTAAAACGGTCAAAAATGGAAAAAAATTTCATTACGTAAGAATGAAAAGAGTTTTGGAATCAGTGCGCGTAACCCGGAAGCGGAGAAACGTTCAAACGTTCGAAGGTCGCGATAATCTTCCATATCTTTCTTCTATTTTTTTGTGCAACATGCGACGAACTCCGCTAATCTCGCGAAAAAATATTTTTTTGTATATATCTGAAAATATTTGTATAGAATCGTATTAATTTTTGTTCGATAAAAGAAAAGAGGAAATTTATCATTAATTATTAACAAATGTTTACGCATTTAAATGTAAAAGTTTAAATGTAGGAAAATTTGAAGTATACAAACAAATCGAATTATTATTAAATATCTATTTTCCCAAAGGGATATAAATTTTCCACCTAAAATTTAAACATAAAATTGTCTATCTACGTTGCGTAATAATTTATATTTTCAGCTAGTCTCAGCAGAAATAAGCTTTACTATTTAAAATCGCGATGTCCCGTTAATGGCGGCGCAAATTTTCGTAGCCAACTCGGGTGGAAGCGACGCAATCGAAGAAAAGGGCGAAAATATCGGCCGCTAATTGTCGATTCGACCGGGTATTTCTGAAGAATTATCCTGCGCACCAGGGTTTTCTTCCATGCTCAATCCAGAGTCCATTAAACGCAAAGTCAGTCGGGCAAATTCAATAAGCGAATCGTTTTCGCGCGCGGAAATTAATCGTTTCACCCATTAAACACCGCCATTGAGAGTAATTCAGCGGCGTTTCTTTTCTTTTCGCGTGCCATTGCTCCGTTGCACCGAGAGCTTGAGGAGACTTGAATTTTCCCAGTTTTCAAAATACGCCAGACCGATTCAATATACTACCACCACCACCCCTCCTTTGTCTTTTATTTTCTTCCCTTTTCTCGGTCGGTATTTCGAAACGACTTTCAATACGGATACAAACGGAACAATGGCTGTTTAGTCCCAATTATTGTAAAAAAAAGAGAAAAGAAAAAAAAAGTATGACGATAAAATAATTTATACCACGAATTAAATTTTACTTATCGTATTATATTTTCCAAAACTTTCAAATATATTATTCGCTCGTTCCGTTGAATCGCAGAGATGTACGAGCATAAATTTATTTTCGCCAGTTTTAGACTAAATCGCTTTTTTTTAACTCGAGATGCTATTCTCCCGGATTAATTTTAGCGATACCTCTCGAAATATTATGATATTTTCAGATTTCCCGCTTCATTTTCCAATTAAAACCATCCTGGAATCGATATCATAAATAATTAAACAGCGTTTCAAATATTAAATTTACGATCGTATTAATATTTTTCCATCTCTTTTAGATCTATTTCTACCCTAATTCCTTTAATACGCATGTTGAAAGAATTCCTAGGAATCGTAATCGAGAAAAGGGATGGAACAATCAAAATTATCGAAATGAATCAAAAGCAGACGATGAGCAGCGCCACGACACGAAAGGAAAAAAGAGAAAAGGATTTGAAATTGCGCGCCATTCGCGACGCATCCTTCTCCCGGAAGTGGAACAACGGATCCTATCCGATTCCTCGATCCTCGACGAAGAAAGGATTCTTAACAGAACCACGATCCGTCTGCGATCAAATTGTACATTCAAGCCAATCGATGACTGAGAACAACGAGGATTCATCTTCCGCGTAATAATAGAGACGGATACTCTCGAGAGGATAATCACAGCCGATCGATTCGCTCGAACGTATATTTACAGGTCAAACGTATCTTTGTTCGTTTAAACTGTTTATCGAGATTCTTTTTTTTTAAATACGTTCTTCCGTATTCTTGTTCTTGGAAAAATATTTTGTGCAACATTTGAAAAGTGGACTAGAACTTGAATCGATTAACTTCTTAGAATTTTATCTTCGTGTCGATGGCCAATTTTCAGAATTTGTAAATTCCGTTTCGTGACAGTTTCCATGACTGCTGTCATTGGTGGGGGAAATGTCACACAGGTTTGAAATGTTAAAAGTGGGGACATTGACAAGATAGGTCACACAGTTTAGATAATTTTGGATGACACGTGTGTCAGGATGATACTGATTATAGAATAGAAAGGTTAAACAATACGAGACCATTCCACGTTTTTTTCGAGGATGGAAAGCAAAAATGGAGATATTCAATGAAACGAAATTAATAGCGATGTCGAGGATGATAGATTTTTACAGGCGACGCTCGATTAAAATATCCGTGTATCCGTTTATATATCCGTTAAATATATTTCGATTATTAAATAAATTTTGATCATACCTTCTTTTTTCGAAATTATTCGAAATTATCGAATCATTCTTGCAATGATATATCCGTTAATTTGATGAATATTACCTTCTGTTTGGAAAAATATCGGTAGTCAACGTGCATAAATTCATTCATTACCACGGATGGACGAGTGACTGGATATTTTGTTTTCGGCTGAGGTTTGACAGCTTGTTTTATGAGGGCCGAGGTAACGAGAGAAAAAAGGAATATCCCGTAATTACGAAGTTGAAAAATGCTTTATCAGGGGAATCGTGTCCAGAGCAAGAAGCATAAGACTAGAGGGATACTCGTTTAATTTCACGTGTTTGTGATTTTTCTTTTTCTCTTTTTCTTTTTTTTTCCCCCCCTTTTTTTTTTCTTTTTTCTTTTCGTGGGAACGTTCGTGTACATTGGCCGTGATGTTTGAAAGAAATATTCAATTCGCGCGGAATGTTCGTTATCACTGTGTATATCATATATTATTCGAGGGAGATACCTTTGTAAAAATTTACTTCTCTCCGTAAATTTTTAGTCCACCATTTTAGCGACATCCCGTGCTTTTAATTATCCTCATGCTCGGCCAATAATTATGTTTGCAATTAAATTAAAATTTTTTGCAACGACACATTATTCCTGTAAATAATAATCATCCGTCCCCGACATTTATTTGTTAAATAATTAACAAACGTTGCTACGGATACAATTTTTTTATTTAAATTCTCCCTCCCCCCACTTTTTTTCCCCATCATTACACAATTGTTATCTGTCACATAAGTTATATCTCCGTGATAATCAATCGTGAACTTAATTACACACACACACACACATTACACGCGCCCTCTCATAATCGAAATTGAACAAGAATAGAACTTACACACGTGTGAGTCGCTCAATTACACGAACGTGATAAAATGATATCGATTCGAACGGGATACAAAACGATAAACGAAAAACAAACTTCCATGCAACATCCTTACAATAGAACAATTCGAGTCAGCCAGCTCGAAATTATCGATAACATCAACGACACCCACCGCACGGCTTATAACCGATATATGCATATACACGCGAAAATTCTCAGAGAGATCTTCTCAGAAGAGACGAGACGAATATGACGAATCTGACACGGATCGTTTTTATCAGCCGCGTGTCACTTTTTCCTCCCCCTCCCCCTCGAAGAAAAACTCTTGCACGCCCATTGTTTTCGAAGCAACAACCTCCTTCATCGCGGCGTTTCGCATTTTAATTCCCGTCCGAGATATCCGAGAATCCTCCCTAATTGTTTTCAAGCGAGATACACTCGCCGGCGTATCTCACGGACAGAGGAGAGGGCATGCATGCACGTCCCGAGGAGGAGAGAATATTTATCGGGGAGCGGGGAGGAGCAGCGGGTGGCGCGCAACCGTGCGTGTTTCCGATCAATTAACAATCTGTCGGCGAACACACGGGGGCTGGTTCGAGCCGCCGGTAATCCGCCAGAAAATCTGAACCCGGGAACAATGAGATCTCGGCCCGGGCTATGAAAATAACGGGCCGTGTTTCGTCAGGGTTTCAACTCATCAACGATATCCCTCGCTTACTTGTGTGTACAGGCTGCCTCGAGTGGACGATGATTTTTAGTCGAAATCGAGTCTGAGTAGGGAAGATTGATAACGTGTAGGAAGCATTCTTTATTAGTCGAATTCCACGTCGCATGTATATAAAGTACGGTAGTTTACTTCGATATATTTATATATCAATCTGAAATCATATCTAAGTCATTATTTAAATAAATTGAATTGATGATGCAAATGTACGTACAATTTTTGGAAAAATTATTATCGTATCCGAGACACTTATCCAAGGATTATAAAAAAAACTTGAAAAAAATCTCGAGTCTCCACGGATGGATTAAGATTTTCTTGGAATTGACCAAAAGTGACATTGGTGAAAATTCTCAGCTTAAGCTCAAGCGTAAACTAAAAAGGATCCAAGGAAAATGTAATATTTAAATAGTTGCTAGAGCAACTTTACAATTAGCTCGGATATTCCTACACACGCTTACCCGTGACTGAATCTGGATTCCAGTGTGTGCAAAACGTTTCATCAAATTACACCTCGTCCACGCGCGTGGAGCGGCATCCGCGGCAACGCGATTCGCAGATCCGGCGAGGCGCCTCTAATTCTGATATATCGAGGGGAAATAAGAAGAGGGACGAAGCGTGTGTTGGTCGCCGACCGATCCATCGTACCTACAATTATTTTTTTCCCGTTCCGCGCTGCGTGCCGTCAGATAATAATTACTCGGGTGAGGGGGAGGGGGGGAGAGGCCGTGATTCTTCGGGAAGTCGCCGCCTCGAAACACAACGGGCGCGCCACCTATGCGTGCCACCTATCCACGCGCATATACGTACTACTATGTGTGCAGGCAACAATGTGTGTGTGTATACACGTGGCTGTATAAGGAATTGTGCGAGGCTGTATGCGCAACGCTCATTCCGCTAATCTTGCGTAGGCACGCATGTTGCTCGTGCTTGTCGGAAATGCGACATCGTCGACGTCGCTCGTCACGGAACAAGAAGGCCTTACGTGGCTCCGCCTGCATGCATCGCGTGCAAGTGTGTATGCGCTGTGTGTACGTGCACCTACACCGTGTATACGCTACTGAACGAACGTTGTTGTGTTGTGCAGGGTTTGTGTTATAGGGTGTCTCGAAGCTTTTCGAATCTTTTTTCTCTCTCTCTCTCTCTCTTTCTTTTTTTCGTCAGATTTTCGTTCACCTCACGGTTGTTCGAGTATTTTTTCTTCCTCTTCTTCTTCCTTTTCTTCGTTCTTTTCGCGTAATAATACTCGATAATGACGAGTTGCGTTGTAAAAAAAAATTATGTTATTATATTGCCGTAAGAAACGGAACGAATGTAAAATTTGCAAATGTGTTTTTCGTTAGACGACGGAGATATTAATTTTCTTCTTTTTTCTTTTTAGATTTTTAGAATGCAAATGAAATGGATTTATTTAATTTCGATTTTTCCTTTCTTTCTTTTTTCCTTTCTTGCATTTTTTTCTCGCGTAACGTCGTAATTTGCGATAAATTGTCGAATTTTTTTGTATGATATAATAAGATAGTCACGTGTCGTTGCGCCGAATTCTTTTTAATATAAGGGGATATAAAGGGAGATGAAGATTCCAAGATGTAAATACTTACTACAGGGAGGTAAATTAAGTTTGTTAATGAGGAGAATTCCGAGAAAAATATCATATTTCTTTTACCTACGTGTCTTTAACTTTCACGGTGGCGGCGGTAGGAAACTTTCATGTTGAGCTGACATGTTTTTTAATATTCGCCATGTTAAATATTTGAAATATAAACTACTATTAAACTTGTGTCCCTTATCTTATACATACACACATATACGTATGTATAGAAAAATAGTCGAAAAGTCGAAATAAATATTTTAATAATCCAGACGTCGTATATTATCAATTACTCGATGAAGAAAATCTGTACACACGTAATTTCTTTCCCATTATTTCTTCCCCACTTATATAAGAAACGCACCAACTTTAGAATCTTCTATTTAATAGTCTCATAAAAAGGAAAAAGAAAAAAAACATGAATTTATTAAAATTTATGAAAACAAAATATAAACAGTATCGTAAAAAGATATTATTCAAACATCGATCACTTTTTTTATAGAAATCTATCCTAAAATAATTTTCTTATAAACTCCTTCCTTAAAAAAAAAAAAAAATATCTCTCTTCCTATCAAAATAATCATTATCACAAATAATCGTTTTAACGAAGAAACGAAAATTTCTATTTCCAAATTATACATAATAATCGCCACAATAAATCATTATCGCTCGTTATTACAGATAACGAAAAAAAAAAGAAGAAGAAGAAGAAGAAAAACAATTTTTACCTCGAAACAATTACCATTGTCGGAGAAGAATTGATTTGAATTCTTCCAAATTGCTTTACTTTGTCACATCATAATTTAAAATACGACGAAAATCGTTACGTTAAATCCGGATTGGACCGTTGAAAAGCGAACGCAACGGTCCCAGATCCAAAAATCTCTGTCTTTCCCTCTGTCTTTCGTCTCCGCGTGACACGATTGCGCAATATCCCCCTCCGACCGATTGCGCAACCAACGCGGAAAAATTATGCAATACTCCGGTGAAAAGTCGGCTGCGTTCGCCACCTGAGAAGACCGCGGCTCTGTGTGTTGTTTATGCGCATAACTCGGCGGCGGCGGCGGCGGCGGCGGTGCACGTGGTTATTAGAGAAAATTACTCCGCGGACTCTCGTTAAAACGCGCGGAGAAGCCTTGGCTGTCCGCGAGTTAAGTCGTTGAAAACGGTGAACGTTTCTGCGCCACGAGGCGCGGATTCGGGTCAATTAAATGCCGATGGGAACGTGGCTTCTCGCTTTTTGAGGGATAAGCATCCGTGCCGCGTAAGCGTGGGCCGGGAGGAAGGGGAGGAGGGGCGATATTTGAGGAACGGGGGAATTACCGCTAGAGTCGAGCGGTAATTGAGTTTCGTTACGATTCTTCTTCCTCTTTGGATTGTATGTCTCTTAAGTTTGTTTTTCTTCTTCTTTTTTTTTTCTTTTTCTTTACGTCGATTCGTTTTGGAGTTTTTTTTTTTCCCCAAGTTGAAGTTTCGAGAAAGGAATGCTTTGCTTCGAATGAATCGATGAAATTTAAGATCGGATTTTTGTTTTGTATTTATATTTATAGACGAGTTTTTTTTAGGATTTAGATAGGGATTTTAAGTTAAGGGACTCGTTGTGCAATTGCGACGAAGAAAAGGGATGAAGAAAGGAATATGAAATAGAAAAAGAAGGTGGAAACGAAATGGTGGAACTGCAAAAGAATGAATATCGAAAGAGGAAGACTTAATATTAGAGAAAGACATTATTATTATTATTATTAACGTTAGATGCACAATGTTCCTTTGAAACGCAAGATAATTTAAAGGATATCATTATCATCCCGCGATATCCCAATCGAAATTTTTTTAGAAGAGGAGTTTTATCGAATTTTGGAAAAAATAAAAAACTGTACGACTCTTATCAATTTCTCCTCCATCCGTTCGATAAACAATTCTCCGTAACTCTCTCTCTGTTGTACCCGCGAAGGATTCGTAAAGCAAGTTAAATCCTACGATGAAGAGAAGATTGAAATAGCCGATATAAAAGAATAATCGACATATAAATATGTGGATAAACGAATGAAAAAGTTTTTAAACCGAATGCCCGGCATAAAAACACCGCCCTCCGTAAATCGTTTCACATATATATATATATATGTATATATAACGAATACACGGGCGAGAGACGATTTAAAAACAAGTTTCGAGCACAAAATCGGTTCCATCCAGGTCCGATCAAAAATCCGAGCGGTTCGTTCATTTAGAAACAGGTTACGTCCGATCGAGAGACAGGGGAGGGTGAGGGAGGAAGGGAGGGAGAGAGAGAGAGAGAGAGACTCAATTTACACCGAGGAATCGAAGTTCCCATTACGAGGGGAAATAGAAGCAAATCATTTGACCAAACACAGTTCCCATTCAACGTTTCATCAATTAAATAAATTCGACAAGAATCGGCGACGGGGTCAGGGTATTAACCCCTCGTATTCTCGATTCAATTTTCTGCCTCCTTCCCTTATTCGTCCGCATCGTCGCGATCGGGAAGAAGGGGTGGGGATATCGCGAAAAATTTCGCAAAGGGGAAGGATGATATTGTAAAATTGGGCGAAATAGATAAACGCGGGGCAGCGTATTGAAAGAAGAGAACAATTGTTGCATCACTTTTATGTAATATAATTTAGAAAATGAAATTCGCCAATTTAATTAGAATCGATATAGAAAAAGATTATTAGGATCATAGAAACTGATAATAATAATTGAATCTCGAGGAAATATTTTCTTCGTTTCAGAAAATCTTAACTCGATTTCTAAGAAAAAAAAAAAAAACTTTTTAATTGCCTACTTCGCTCCTTCCACTGTTTACCGTTGTTGCCATATATTACTTACGTTTGTTAGATCATCATCACTGCAATCACTACAAAAATATTCAACTATATATATATACTTATTCAAAAGAGAAAGACAGAAAAGATAATTAAACACAATTTCTTAAAATACGTCCTTCCTACAAAAAAAAAAAAAAAGAAACACGCCTTTGAATACCTTTCGCAGCACGACAGATACGACACAGCGGAAAAGTTATTTAGGACAGGGAAGTTATGTGGCATCTTCCGTTTCTTCCATTCCTTCCATTCCATTCCTCTATCAATCCGTATAGGCACAACACACGATGCTGCTACTACACGGTCATTTCCGGCGTCGATAAGATCGGCCGATTCGTCGCAATTAGTAATCACGCGTGCACTCCGTAACGCGGTTGCGCAACGCGTTGTTGCACGCGTGCAACCACTCTTCCCCTCCTGCACGTGAATTCTCGACACATCGGCGAATCGTATACATCGTTACGTACATGTATCGTTACACACACACACACACCACGGCGCAACATTATTATTTCTCCGCCGATTCTCTCCCGACCCCTCCCTCCTCGTCCACGCTCTGCACGCGTATCACCGCCTATCCGTCTTCCTCTTCCTCTTTTTTTCAACCCCTCCCCCGCTTTTTTCCCCACGATCGCGACACCGCCACCGCCGCCGATCGTCGAATAAATTTTTTATCGCCGCAACCACCGATCTTTTTTTTTCTCTCTCTCTTCCTTTTCTTCCTTTCCTCTCCTTGTTTTTATCGATTCTTCCTTTCCTGTTCCGAGGCTACCACCCCCTCTGCGTCGCCTCACCTCATCCTCTTTGGATCCTTCTCCTCCTCCTGCTCCTCCACGTTGGATCCCCGGGTCATTTTCGAGCGCGTTAAACGCTCCCCAGGGATTTCGTGGGTGTACGTATGTGTATTATCACCGATATCCGTGATTCAGAAAAGATTCTACTTCCTCCTTTTTATTTTTGCTTCTTTCGGTTTTCCTTCTCTCTTTCAAGTCTTTTTCTTTGTTTTTTATTTCTTTCTTTCGAGGAAAGGATTTTGTGCTTAACGTTGGAAGAGAGACAGGGAATGTTGGAGAGAGAGAGAGAGAGAAGGAATAAATTGTTTCGATGGTGGACGATCGATGCATCGTGCGTGTCTATCTTCGCGTCGCGTGAAGGATTTTCGCGTTGTGAAACGGCCGTGCCGTTTTCTTGGTTAATGGACTTTCGTTTCGGGGAACGAGGTCGATAGGGAGGAAGATCGAAGCCGAATTTGGGACTGGTGGAGTAATAAAGAATGGATTAAAGAAAAGTTTTGGACAATCGATTGAATTTTGCGTTTCGTTGTGCTATTTTGGAGGGATGAAGTGTTGCAAGTCGAATTTTAGATTGGGGAATTTTAGATTGGAAGAAGAAGTACGAATATTTGAGAAAATTTGAATATTCGGAATAACGGACGAGTATATGCAAATTGAAAGGAAATCGAGAAATTGAAAATCTGTTTCGAAATTTGAAAGTTAATTCGTCAAGATGATTAATATATTTCGTCGAATATCATTGCAAATCGTGTACCTATGATTATTTCTAACCGATTCTCTTCAACTTGCAATGAGTCACGTCTATGTTTAAATCCAACGGTCGTTGTTGACGGAAACTACTTCCAAAGTGTGATGTATCTTTCAAATAAAAAAAAAAAAAAAAAAAGATAACGTTAGGAGTCCGAAGAATTTAAACTTGTCAAACAAGCAGTGGCAAATCCGTGTTATGTAAACACGCCACAATATTACCAAGCAACATTCAAAAATTGCGTGCTGCTAATACATGCGTATTTCGATTAAAACTTCCTCTTATGAAACTGCGTTTTCGATCTACCATCTAATAAATCGCGTGTAATTTCGTTTAGATCTAAACGCACTTTTCACTGATTCTCAACAAAAATTACGTCTTCTTGAACGTCAATTTTAAAAAAAGCTTAAGAAACGAGATAGATAAGATTGAATCTTCCCATCAAAATTTAAATATAAAAAGAAAACAAAGAAAACTACTTCCAAAACTAGTAATAATTATTCAACAAACAAGATAATATAAAACTCGTAAAAAGAAAAAAGAAACATCGCTCTTGTATATCTTGAATCATTCTCTTGCGTAACGATAATTAATTAACCTCTCTCTCTCTCTCTCTTATTCACAAGTTATCTTCATTACATATATTTTCCAACCCGAAACGAAACCTATTCCAAAACTACCTATTCTCACTCCCGAAGAATCTGTCATTACCTTCTCCCCGATCCTTCCTCCCCGCCTTAATTTTCCCGCCGGGGCTGCAAGCGTGCCTGCTCCTCATTCCACTTATGCACGAACGCTGACCTCGAAAACATTGGAGCATCTCGCATACGAGATCTCACGTCGTGAACGAGTAAGTAAAACACGAGATCCATCCACTCGTCTACGATCTAACACGATCGCAGGGAATCGGCGGTTGCCGATGGACTTCCGGAATCCATCACTGTGTGCCACTCCATCGATCGGCCAGCCACTCTTGATCCCTGCGGTTCGCACGGTGCGATAATCCGTTGGAAATTGGCGCGATCGCGTTGGGCCGCATTCCATGTTCGGGCCCACGGAGGGAAAAATCCGGGGAAGGGGGAGGGGAGAGGCCGAGTATTATTATATCCGCCCTCCTCGATGCACGTATGTACGTACACTCGCGTGCTCCGTATCTCTGGACGTGGTTGGAGGACGGGGGGCGCGCGTGCACAGCCCCCCAACCAAGCGGGGCCCACCTCCTCGTTCGCCGTTCCGCAGCCAGGTATTTACAGAGGCGAGCAAATAGTTGGCGAGGCCTTCTCGCTTCTCTCGTGACTACTGTTTTCAGCTCGTGGTCGACTTCGATCGACCTTTGATCGATCGTGAATGCACGTTTAATCGAGCGTGCATGAGTCGCACGGCCATGCACGCTCGCCCTACCTGCCTGCCTGCCTCCCTGCCTGCCTCCCTGCTTCCCTGCCTGCCTGCCTGCCTTCCACCCCACGACGAGGATATACCTCTTTTCTCTTTTTTTTATCCCTCTCCTTCTCGCCCCATCCTTTCTCGCGTTCCACCCCTCCTTCTCGCTCCTTGCCGTCCCTCTCCAATCATAGGCGTACGGGATACGGGCTTTATTGGTTTTCCTTTTTCTTCCTTTCATTCTTTCGCAAGTTTTTCTCGCTGACCGATGTTTCGCTTCGATCAATGGGTTCTTTTGTTGTCGGGAGAGAGACTGTGAAGGGGAAGGGGGAAGGGAAGGGAGATCGTGGAGGGGGGAAATTTCGATGGTGGAAGGGGAAGGGTTGAAAGAATCGAGAGTTTCTTTCGATTTTGATGGAGAAATTGGATAAGCGTATTAAGGAAAAAAGAGATTTGAGCAAACCTCGGATGAAGTTATTTCCATTTTTCGTTACAATTTAACGAATTGTTTGTAATTTATATTGTAGTGCAACGATTATTTTCTTGTTTTGAAATTATTTTGAAATTAATAATTCATTTTATATGATCAAGATTGTGAGAAAAGTTATAGAAATTTTAATTTTTTTTTTTTATAATAATTGTGACATTCCAGGAAAAACAATCGATACAATTATCCTTAAACGTTAAAAATCGTTCTTACCACTGACTGTATTGAAAATTCGATGGAGAATTCGATAGCCAAAGAGAGAGGATCGCCGTGGAGGAAGTATGGCCGCCGCAGGTGTAACCGACGATCGCAAACGATTTTGAGACAGTCTGGACGTCGATAGCTCGGGGCAACGGTTAAACGGGGCTGTGCTTTTTTTAAAAACGAAACACTACGAGCCCGTGTTGTCGGCTCGAACACTCTCTTCGGAATCGCGTTTGAATAGCTAATGTTGCGTGAGAGATGGAATGGCGCCGAACCTGGTCCATCACTGTTCCTCCTCGTCGTCTATTTCGCTGGAAACGGTATGCGTGAATGCGTTCCGTTAATCGACGAGACAGTTCCATCGAGGTGGGATGGATACGATAAGATACAGAATCGTGAAGTTTGAAAAAAGTTAAATAATAGATATTGGAAATAACGCGAAATAACTTGAACAGATTCTCGTCAAATGGAATTAAAATTTCGTTGGCCAATCTTATTGTTGGAGAAAAAAAAATTTCGATTGTTCCTCATTTATATCAATCGTATAATTTAGTCATGCGCTTGCTTATATATTTAAATAATATACTTAAATCCTTCGCAAACCTACCATTTCGACTAAAATCTGTTCGTTCTTATCAAGCTGCTGTCGCAAGACCTACAAACCTTTAATGTGTACTTTCGTACATAAATATATCAAACATTGGGATTATAATTGTACTCTTGAAAATAAATACACATTAGTCGTCTTAGTTTTCATAATAAATATAATTTGCTCAGAAATACTCCCGAAACTCTGTCGAATTAAAAATTTCTAAATTAAATTAATCATAATTAATATATTCGTAAGACACCAGACTTGTCTCTAAATACTTAACAAACACACTTACAAGGAGATAGAACAAAAGTCCAAAATTTAAAAAAAAAAGAAAACAGAACAAAAAGAATAGTAATAATATGAGAATAACGCAACGTAATGAAGTAACATAATAACACAACAGCGTACGTAAGTGCAAACTAATTTCCCCCGGTGCAGTAATTTCTTCCGACTCACGGTCCACCGGTAATAAGGATAATAACGACGCTGTCGGTAACACACCTAACGCGGTGTAACGTTATAATATAAAACGCATATACGCAACACGCGTAACGCGCGCCTCTTTCCTCGGAACATTTCGTAACTGGAGCAAACGGAGCGCTCTCTCCTTTCGCCTCTCCTTAGAAAAAGGAGACGACGAAAAAGAGGAAGAAAAAGGAGAAGGGAAATAAAAGGAGAGAGAGAGAGGAAGAGGGAAAAAAATCGATCGCGGCTTAGAGATAGGAGAAGCGGCGAAAATAGCGTAAGCGAGCGAAACGGGTCCCCCATTTGCGGCCCCTTGGAGCGGGCTATCGGCGTGGCGCAGACTGCATTGGATCGCGTGTCCAAACGAACACACAGGAGATCCTGCGAGGGCGAACCAGGCGGTCTGGTTCCTGCGTGGTCGAAGGACACGACCGTTAACTTAGGTATACTAACCAGTGCAGATAGAATAAAACGAGGCAACGGCCCGTGCGCCTCGTTCCTTCGAAACAACCTCGTGCAAGGATTTCAGATATTTTTTCCACATTTTTCTCCCCTTCCAGCTTCTCAATGAGAAAGTTTTATCATATCGATGATTTGAAGAATCGGTGATTACCCGATCTTTTTTTAAGGAAAAATAATGTGTGACACGTCAGAGATAAGAATTGAAGAAAAGGTTCTTAATATTATTTCGTTATTAAATTTAGATGGTAAATATATTAAATAATGAAAATCTTTGGAAATTAGGAGAATAATAAATGTATGGAAGATGTTATACGTCTACAATATGGCCGGCGTACCTTCGTGTAGAGTACGTTTCGTGTTTCGTAATGGGTAGAATTGCAGGAAGTTGTCGAAGAGTATAAAAGACGTAGTTACTGAATTTCCAATTTTATATTCTGGGAAATAAGAACTTCTAATTAAGAATTACTCTTCTTATCTGGATATATTTATATCGAATATCGAATAACAACATTCTGACCGTTTAATTTATTTACATTTTGAATGATAATTATTAGCAATAATCGATATTTCGATAAAGGGATATTAAAAAACGATTGAAACTTATTTTCAAAATTGGAAATAAAATAAAAATACGTTTGTATAGATATATGAATATGTTGACAAAATATTTCATTGGCAGGTACGTCATGTGCGGCCAACTCCGCGCGATAAATTCGAGGCTTAATTAAAATGCACCACGGCCTGTCGTTTTATCTAGATACAAGATAAATGCTCCAACCGTACCGGTGAAAATTAATTAAGCAATCACTTTGGCTGAATCCAGATTCAGGTATACGTAACGCGTACGATGCGTGTAACACATCTTAGCAACGGACGAACGGAAAGTTGAATCTTGATTAATCTCTGATTTGCCTGTTATTATTAACACTGGACAATTGTTAACATAATAATCGGTATCCATTATCGTATCAATGGTATTACGTTCACAATATTTTGTCTTTTCGAGGAAAATTTATCAATTGATTCTTAGATTCGTACGATATTTGTCAAACGAGTATTTGTTCATCGATGATAAGTAAAAGAATCATCGGTGAGATCATACTTTCGAAAAGAAAATTCTTCTCTTCGAAGAAAAATTTATTATTCAAAATTATCACCGTTTCGGATAATTATATCCTATCATTTGTTAAATCAAAATTCGGTAAATAACGATAAATATTTCCAATTGACAAGGAAATTTTCTCAAATTTCCGATGCGATGAATCTTTTACCGCATTGTTCCTCGACGCATATCGTTTCGGCATGCCAGGTCAAACTTGGTGATCGATACCTGGGTGAAAACAGTTGCCAAACTTGTCGAGAATATAACGCCAGATGGGTTTAATGCTCAACGAATGGTTCTATTTAGCGTGCAGACACGATACGATTATGCTTTCTTCCGATGCAACACACTCTCGTTGCCAAGTGAACAGGAAACGAGATTAGAAAAAAAGTTTCGATCGATTTTTGCCCGATGAATGAATTTTCCATTCTCGATAATATTTTCTTTTTTTTTTTTTTTCATTTTTCATCATTTCATCGACACGTAAAACCAATTCTTTTCTCGTAATCGTATTACGAGGATACGAATGCAAATTAAATATCATCGATTATTATCTTTTTCGCTAAGCCGAAAGAAGAGGAAAAAAATTGTACTATTTATTAAACGTGGAGACTGGATGCAAATGAGAGATGTTTACGCAGTACCGAAAATAGTCGACTTTCAAAAGATGTTGACGCACTTTGAGTTAATTATACGAATTATACGTTCAAGGTTTCTTCTAAGAAAACCTTGGATCGTGTCCGTCCACAGGTATGGAATTTTAATAATCCACCATGCAAAACGTTCGTCCGCGAGCAACAGTGACAATTATTCTGCCTCTTACAACTGGCCACGGCTTTTTCTTTTCCTTAATTGTTTGATGCATTACGAAGATAGAAGGAACAGTTGCCTTTATTATCAAGTTTTTCGAGCTATGATCGCGAAATCTTCTCTCCTTTCACAGACAGAATAGATTATATATTATTAAAAATTAAAAATTAATTAATAATAAACTTTTTCGTGATGTTCGTATACATTTCGTATACAATATAAATGTATTTTTCCATTGAGGAAAAAAAAATAATTGGAAAGATTCTCTTCGTGATATTCATAAAATTGTTATTCGTTGATCTGTTACATTGATATCGACAACAAATTTTAACAAATCAATGGATGAAAATACATGAGAGTCAAGGTTAATACAAGAGAATAAATAGTAATAAAATATTCTTCCTCTCGTTATTTTCTTGGAAACATTGTTTCTTTTTTTTTTTTTTTATTCGACGGTCGGACAATTTTCTTCCTTTCTGCTTTTACTATAAACGCCACCATTCCGTTATCCTCTGTAAATTACTACGAAAGCAGATTTCTTCGTTCGTTCATTGTCTGGAAATTTTCCACAAAGTAGATACCTGTTTTATTTTGTTACAAATCCTTTAACAAAACTTTTTCTTTTTCTTTTTCTTTTTTTTTTCTTGTCCCCTCATGTTTATACGAACAAATAAACGATACACTTTAAAAAGCTTATTTTACATGAAATCAAAGATATTGGCGTACGTCATTAAAGTATTAACGGTCGGACGAAGTCGGTTTTTTAGAAAGGTTTAGGCAGGAATTTACTTTTCGATTAAGAGATTCCATAATGAGATTTCTTTCCCATTGAAGTTGCACAAAAGGCTTTTTTAATCGATAATGCAGTTCTCTTGGTAATTTTCATGCCCCCTCTGTCAATATGAATCCAATTTTCCGATTGAATCTTGCGACATTACTTCAATGGAGAATTTTACCACAGGGCGCGTCATTAAGTATTCAAAGATCGAATAACGTTAGGTTCGTGCAAATGAAACGTGCAATAGGACGGCAATCTACTTTCGAATCCGATATTTTATTGAAATCTGACGTTAGAATCTTCGATTTTGACTTTCCAAGTGGAAAACAAATTATCCTCTAATGATTTGATAATATATTTTTGCCTTAACGAGCAAAATATTTCTACAAAAAAATAAGATTATTGGCTCGTTTTGAATGATAATAATAATAGATTGTTATTATAAAGAGGGAAGAAAGAATAAAATTAATTTAGGGATAAAAGTTGGCGTTTCGATTCGTTTCACTGGAATAAATATTCCACGAAAGTACAATATTTCATCCCTTCGTTTCCTTCCAAGAATTTTTCAATTCACGTACACAAATTTCATTAAAACAAAAAGCTTCAAACATAAAACCAATCTCTTGGTTAACATTACACAAAGCATATTGATTACGAGCATTACGTCGAAATAAAGGAAGAAGAAAATGGAGTAAAATGAAAAACCATTCTACAGGACGCTTTCTTTTTTTTTTCTCTCTTTTCTCCATTAAATTTTCTAACTCTTTTAGAAGAACCTAGCGGTTAATAATTTGTTCGATTTCGTTTCAATTTTCATTGATCCATTCCACGTACCCTTTCTCTTCCTTTCCTCTTTCCTTTTTCACAAAAAATTAATTAATATAATAAAAAAAAAAAAAAGAAAAAGAAACCGCGTTAACCGAAACATTTTAACACGACAATTTAATTCCATCAAGTATTTCAATTCTAATACCACGAACACCGCAAACTTCTCAACACGAGCACCGAAATTCCAGCGTTGTTGCAACCCGTTGTTCCTTCTTGTCGCAGAAGGAGTCCAACCTCCGGACGTGGAGAATTCCATCAGCTGGCGGATGCGTTCCGGAGGCCTAAGCGCGCGGCTCCCAACGATTATAATTATCCCGCGTGGAAAAAGGCATTCTGCGTGCAGCCCGACCAACGTACCGGTATCTTCGCGTTCTAAAACTCGCAAAAACTGGGCCTGGCCGGAGGAGAGAAGTCTTTCGCGCCCATCTTTCTTTTTCTTTTCTTTTCTTTCTTTCTTTCTTTTTTTTTTTCCTTTTACACCGCTCTCTCACCGGTCTTTCACGCACGCACGATCTTTAATCCGGAGGGAAGATCTTCGGGAGGAGGACGGTTGGGTCGAAAAGTCTGAAGGAGGAAGTGGACGTTGGGGACCGAACAATTGGAACATCGATGGACGGTCGAGTCTCTCGCTCTTGGAAGATGGTGGCAGTTTGGTGGTAATTCGATGAGAGAGAGAGAGAGAGAGAGAGATTGTCGTCTCGATGTCCGCGCTCGGATGGATACCGGTGCAAACAGGTAAGGATTACGGAGCGACGAGTGATGGAGGGAGCGGAAGCGGAGTGGATCTTCCGCCGTTTCAATTGAAATGGAAAGGCGTTATCGTTTCGATGTAGAAATTTTCGACTAGAATAATAATAATAAGTAAGAAAATGTTTGAAAAATGAAAGAATTGATTCTTGATTATAATTATAAAATTATAATTATAAGGAATTTTAGAAGAGTGAAAGAAAAATCAATTCAGTTTTTTTTTTGTATCTGATTCATTGTAGGATTCAATTTTAAATAAACTCTAAACAGAAAAGGCACGTTAATTATCCTTTACACTCCCATATACTTCTATTATAATTACAAATTCCATAGGAAAGATGATAGAAGATTTATTCATAATATAGATCATGAAATTTACCAAGGATGGCAATTTATTTGGCTAATTTCACGCGAAAATATTCAAAGATATATACGTATAAAAAAGTGTATATAAAAGCTGGATGACAACCCTCTGATAAATTCTCTCCCGATTCTCTCATTCATTCAACGACGTTTCGACGGAAGAATCCAAGAATCCCTGAAACTCGCGTCCCCTCCCAACGCTGACAATTGAAAAAATCGCGCGAGAACGCACGAGTCCTCCATGCAAATGTGCTAATCCCTCCCCCTCTCCCCCTCCCGAAACTCCAACCACCTCCACAAACGATGATTTCTCGCCGCGAGACAACCGCGAGTCATAACCCTGTGGAAATGCGCGAAGGATGGAGGAAAAGAAAAAAAAAAGAGCAGGCAGAGAATTGCATGGAAACGAATGGTCGAAAGATGATCGACGAGCGACGCGCCAAGGGATGAACTCGTAATCCGCAAGAAACCATTGGATTTACCATTTGAACCGTCCAATGTTTCAATACCGACCTCGATCTCCATCGAGGGAGAAAGAGAAGGGAGAAAAAAAGCGGGAATTATAAATCAGCCTTTTGTATTTAACTCTTTCTCTCTCTCTCTCTCTCTCTCGTTGTTATACGAGAAAAACAAAAATTTTTGCGGTGCAACTAAGTAGAAACCGAAGTGGCATAACTCATGCATGCAGTGGTATACATGGGGGTAATATTTAACCCCTCCTGGGAGGAGGAGAAGAAAGGAGGGGAGGGGTGAATTTTATGTTATAAATCCCGGTGTTTCGTGTATAAATCGGTTTATTCCTTCGATATTTTTTAACGGGCATTGAAATTCGACGGTAGCAGGGACAATTTATGCTTTTCCCCATGCTTTGTCTATTAACTTCGGTTTTCGACGCGGATCTATGACCCGCGTGTAAGCGGAGGGAGGGGGGAGGAGGGTGTTGGAAAATTTTGACGAATTGGCTGCAATTTTTGGTGGCGAACGACGACCATTCCCCAGAAATTTCTTTTGTGGACCGCGAGAAGTGTGGGATTTTTTCGCGTGGAGGACAATGGTGGAATCGATGGTGGAGATTTTTATTATACGCCGTATGTGGAGATTGTCAACTTTGTAAGTATATAATCGTGCGTGTGCTTGGTTGGATTAGGAAAAAGTTTCTCCACGATTGAAATTTATTTAGGAAAGACTTTAAAAGACGAGATTATATATCTCTTTTATTCGTCAGGAGGCAGAAAAGATTGCAAAATTATTCGATAATTATTTACCTAATGTAAATGAGGATGATTTTGAAGAATATTGTAATTTGGAAATCTCGAGAACATTGTGATAAATAAATTCCAATTATTGGGAAATTAAAAAATCAAAGTATTTTAAACGAGGATTTTTTTTCACTCGACGAAGAATTTTTCGATCGAGATCGAAGAAGAACGAGATTCGAATCGTATCCGATCGAAGGTCACGGAATCGCGAAACCGAGACGAATCGATTGCGAAAAAAAACGGCACGGAAGGATCTTCGATGGTTGTGAAAAGGAAATTGAGGAAATTGCGGGACAGAAATCGCGTACGATTCGCATAAATACGATAAATCGTATTTATGGGAACACGATTCAAACTTTCAAACTCGATTTTCAGTCCGAGTTTTAGTACGTCTTTGCTCTTATAGAATCTGTAAGAATCGTCATCTCGATCGTAAGTGATTCAATTTTTTCAATGTTAAGTTTGTTTGAGAAATGTAAAAATAAATATTTCGATAAGAAGTCATCGAATTGAAACGAATATTATTTGTTTTATAATTATTTTATACGATATTAGAATCGATGTATTATTTGAACATCGTATTATGAAGAGAATTTCATTTAGCACGAACTCGACGAACATTGTACAAATAACTGCATATCTGTCGATAATTAATCAGCAACGTATTTTTCCACGTTTTCTTCGATTGTTTGCCATTTTTTTTTTTTTGTTTCATCAACTTCTTCATATTTGAAGTATTTCGTCACTTTTTTTTTCTTCTATCGCGATGATTCCGTCCGCTTTAAAAGAAAGGAAAGAAAGAAAGAAAAAATTCACGGGACGATCCGACATATTAATATCATCGATTAATTATCCCATGTTAATTTCGATGATTTCGATGAGTAATCGATGGATAGGAAATTGATCGAACGTATATTTTCAAAGAAGATGGAAAATTATTGTATATACACGAATTATTTCCGAATAAGACGGGAATTCCCTTGAACGGTTAAAAGATTAAAAGTTGTTCGTCCGTGCCGCGGTGTTAGAGTTTCAGAAGTTTCTTGCTTTAGGAAGCTTAACAGAAATTACCAAGTTTTGGTAAATACCCATTCGGGCAAAATATTTCGCTCAAAATACCACTCACGGTATCAAATGTAAAACAACCCTTTCCAATCTTCTTCAAAGACCTCGACGCAAGGATCTCATTCGCCTTCAAAACCAAAACCACCTATTCTTCGAGGCAACGAAATCTACTCAAATCGTCACATCATCACACGTATATAAAAGATGTATCCGAATGAAACCACTATCGTTTATTATTATCCCTCCGCTGCCACGGATCTGCCAAAAAGTGGATCGGATAATTAGAAGATGAATTAATTTAATTAACGAAACATTATCGAAATGAACGCGCGTATCAGAAATCGATGGAACGAACCCATCGGCCTCCTCCTCCCTTCCCCGGGCGTTTGCCTTCGAGGACATCACCAATCAGATAATTAACACCGAATTGTTGTTAACGCAGAGTGGAGAAAGTACGCAGCAGCAGCGGAGCGGAGAATAACAGTGTGCAATCGTCGGTTTCAAATCAATGGTGCGGATCGGGGCCTTTTTACCGTGGCTTCGGTTCCCCTTCGTCTTTTCAAGGACTCGTATAATATCCGTGAGGAGGCTCGACCTTCCTGGTGTCGCCAATTAAACGCGATTTATTAACTACGCACTTTTATATCAATTTTTTCCGTGTTCTTTTTTTTTTTTTCAATTTGAACGGTTTCACGATGGTTAAGTCGATGGAAAGTTAACGGATTGATTGGTTATGACTCGAGGAGGGAATTGATTCCTCTGGCGGGAATTTTGAACGAACGGATAATTCCCAAGATGTTTAAAAAGATACGTGACTCGAACGTCTTTGATAGTTTCAAGTTGGATCAATGATAAATTTTCTGTAAATTTCATCGGGATACAGATGTGTCTCCTTGTAAATTAAGATTTTAAAAATGAAATGAATGAAATACGATATGATTTGTGGCGTCGAGTTAGAAGAGAGTTGCGGGACAAAGAAATATTTTTCTTTGTTGTGAATGATCGAACAGAATATTGGGACGTAGTGTAAATTCGTGATATTTTTTCGAAAAGTTTTTCAATTGTTAGAAAAGACAGTTTTTCTAGGCGCTCACCTATTTTGCTTGGATTGAACGCGTTGATCACGATTGAAAACGATATTTGGAAACGAGAGCAAGAGAATTATATTTGAAATTTCGCCGGCATAAATGTAACGAATTATTATTTCCACGGAATTGCGTTTTGCGCAAACGCAATTTTGGAGAAACGGTATGATATTGTCGCGGGAAATTAATCAGAAATTTGATAAGCACGATAGTGAACGATAATGATACAGACGCGGGTTTAAAGAATCGTGCGGAAAGAATGATCGGTGGAGAGGAAACGTGAATATTTGTCATCGTCGTTCGAATTTTAACAAACGAATTTACACGAGAAATTTTGTCAACGTTTAATACGGAATTAAATGTAACCGAGTTAAGTTAATTCACGCGAAATAAAATTTTATTATTTTTGCTAAATGCTATAAAAGTAAAGTTATAAATACCGCCGAATATTAAAAACCTTTGAAAATGATATATAGAATTTTTGCGAGCTTTAAATATCTTGAAATGAAAAATTGCTAAATCAATATCGGTGAATTAATATTCATTCTTCATGAATTGCTAAATAATGATACAAATCGTATTTATAATTTACACAATAAATATCGAATATCTATAGAACGTTCGCCATTCATTATCCGTATTTATAGATTTTTTTTGAACGCAAAAATAGACTCGAGACTTAAGTAACACCGTGAATACCGAATTACCATAATGAGGCCATAACTTTCCGGCCGTTCATTCGCTCTAATTTATCATAAAAACTTCAAACTTTTTATTATTCCTTGGCGATATGATATATATATAAAATACGAGAGAAAACGCGATGCGTACGAACGAATACGGACGATAGATAATTTCGATTAAATCGAGGACAAATTGCGGACTGAACGCGATACAATAAAATGGTCGCCAAAAACCAATGGAAATTTCTATATACACAACACATTCAGGGACAACTGTTATGAAATTATATACGATTACACGTATTACCAGCCAATATCAACATTTACCCGTACATTCGATGCGGAATAATTTTAATACAATCGTGATACACTTCTATATCATTGTTTATATATCATTTACAACATCATAACTTAATTCAACGGCCATAGAATGAACAATGGCCACGGTGTAATAATGCAATCGCGATTTAAAGATACCCAAATAAAGCATGTTTAAACTCCGACTCAGAATTTGGCTAACAAATTCACGGATATTCGAATATCTGTGAATTTAATCCTGTTATTTCCCCGAACCCTATATTATCCTATTACGTTAATTGCTCGAAATATAAAATAACAAGGGACGAATCGAGCCTAATCGACGATTCAGATCGATCAAACGCGAAGAAACGACACATTTTCCCTCCCCTCCACGGAAGAAATTTCCTTCTTTTTTTCTTTATTTTTTTTTTTCCTCTCTCCACTATCTCTCGCGCGATCTTTCACGCGATCGTTGCGCCTATATCCCCGTGACAGAAGCGGTACGGATCGGTCATTTGAAGAGGCAGTAGCACGCAGATGGCAGACAGCGTGACGATGAGCCACTTCTTTGCCCTGCGTCAACGAATCGCCACGACCACCACCGCCCTGCTCTCCTCTCCTTCTCTCGCCCCCTCGTCTTTCACAGTTCTCATCCGTCCTCGCTCTCCAATCTTTCCTTTCACCGCCTCGACTTCCATGGAACTCCGTGAATCGCGTTGTCAGCAACCGCTTCCTCCGCGGAACCGACGAGAGCGCATCGAGCGAGATTCGTAGTCCCAGAAAATGTTTCGTGTATATATATGTATATATAGAACAGGATGAGCCACGTAAGGATGAGCTTCGATTATTTTCTTTAACGATTTTTCTTCCTTGCACATAAAAAGTGAGAATTTGTAAAAATTATTGGATTTATTCGAGTTTCTATATACGTATTCTTACAGATGATTGAGTTGTTTCATTTTCTTCTAGCAAAAATTATATTCGGAAGATTTTTGAGAAATTCCAGGCAAATGTGGATTCACACGCTGTTTAAGAAATATTTTTGAATACCGTGTCTCGCGAATTGAATGTTTTTTTGCGAACACATTGTGGCTAGTTTCATCAGAAGTTTTGCGAACGTGGTGGTGGTGGTTACCTTGGATATCTGGAAGCCTTAAGCAATATTAAGTCGAGGAACTGAAGCTACAGAAGTTTGAAAAGTTTTATTCTGTATAAAGTTAAATTAAGTTAATCGCGTGTGTATAGAGATAACTGAAATGACTTTAATTCGTTCTTGAAAATTAACCAGAAGAGGAGGAGAGGGAGAAGAAACGTTTTCGATTGTTGCGTCCGTGACCGAATCCGTGAAAAATTTACCGTGAAAGATTATCGATGTAACGATATTAATTTGGTAAAAAGAAGAAGAAAAATTACTGGAAAATATATCTCGATGAATTATGGAAATTGATCGAATAATTCCACGAGGCTGACAATTAAATTCGAATAGTCTTTAATAACTACCTCATTAATTTTAATAGTGTTATCGGATTATTAATTCGATGTGAGACTTCAATGTAAGTTATTGAAATTATGAATCGAAAGATTCATATTTTATGATTCTAATTCCCCAATTAGAGGATAAAATATCCTTAAACGATTGCATAAAAATTCTATTATAAATTGTCCTATCATATTCGATTATTATTGTATATTGTATATTCGATTGATAATTTTAAAGTCAATCATAATATACAACAAAATATAAATTTTACTATTCTTAAAAAAATTATTTTCAACTTCTCCTAAAAGAATTTCAAAAATTCCAAATCCCAAAAAGCTAATACTGAGAAGTAAAAACTATCATCCTTCGCTTACATCATTTAATTTCAAGTAAATCGTATTAATATATACTTTCACTATTACAAAAAACTTTTATTGGAAAAAGATTTCCCCGGAAAGAACTTTCGAAAAAAAAATTTTAATTTCTGATACGATCTATTTCTTTTCAAAGTTAAGCAGTTTCACTGTCCTTCGCTTATATCATTAAACAATAATTTCAAGTAAATTGTATTAATAATATACACTTTTAAAAACCTTTACTATTCCTAAGAAAAGAAACAAGAAAAAAACTTCAAATCATTCACTTCTTCTGAAAATTGAATAGTTTTAAAATAATAACCCTCGTCCTTCCCTTATACCATTTAAACGATTTCAAGTAAATCGTATCAATATACTTTCGCTGTTATAAAAAGCAAAAACCTTCGTTATAAAAAGATTTGCTCGGAAAAAAATTCCAAATTTTATACGATCTATTTCTTCTCAAAGTTAAGCAGTTTCACTGACAAGTAAAAACCATCGTCCTTCAATTACACCGGTTGAACGATATTAAAATCCGGAATCTGGAATCAGGCGGGCAAAAGAAATCCGGCTGCGGAGGAAAGAAGAAGAAATTTTTCTCTTCTCTCCTCTTCCCGATAAATTCTCCCCCTCCCCCCAAAGCTGTTCCCCGAGTCATCTCCATAACCCGTGGATAAATTTTTTTCGCGCCAGACTTTTTCGTCCCCGTGGCTCGCCGTGAAATTCGTTTCGCGCGATGATTCATAACCTTTCGTGGCCTACTCATTTACTCCCGTAAGTAAACTCACGCACACGCTCGAAGCGCACACGCCGCTTCACCTTGGTCGGACACGTAAAATCGAAGAGAGAGAGAGAGAGGAGGCTTCCTTTCCACCGCGCTCCTTGTAAACGATAGTTCTTGCGGTCGATATCGTGATATTTCTTGCCATTTCTTTTCTTTACCTGTTATATACCTCGTGTTATAGACCTAATAAGACGCAAAATTGATCGCCCTTGCTTTTTACACGGCCTCAGCCAGTGCTCGCCAACCGACACAGTGTACACACAGTTTCTCGAATCCAGAATTTCTTTCTTAGACTTAATAGGATTTTACGTCGATTAATACGTAGAGTTAGGTCGAGCCGTTTGGGCTCGTGACGTTTGTGATGATAAATCGTGTTATTCGGTTAATGGAGGTGAAACGTGAAGGAGAAAACTCGGACGGACACTATTTATTTACCCGCTACCGTGAAACATGTTTTCCCGTGTATACAATCCCGTATATTTTGTATTTTGCAAATCGTATATGATGAATATATATATATGTATAGGAGATATCAAAGAAGAATTTCTTAACCGATAAACGATCTGTATTCTTCTATATTTTACCGTTTCGATGCCGTTTCGATATCGATCTGCGGGCGTATCATTGCGAACAGAATTTATCCGCGCGAAGAATATTTCTTTCGTGAAGGGAGAAAGGGACAATTTCTACCGTGGCGGAAGAAAAGTGATTCTAACGCGCTGTGGTGTGCGAGCTTGAAATAATTTACGTGAATATATATATATTTTTTTTTTCATTGGAACGGCGTAACTCGAGCGGCCTTTTTCGAACTCAAACGAGAGAGGATCGCTTTGATCGATGGTGGTAAAATCGAGGAGGAACGCCGATTTAGAAAGAGGCACAAGTGTAAAAGGATGGTTTCGATGTGGAAAAACGGCGTGTAAGGGAAGAAGAATGTTCATTATATCGTTTTCTAACTTCTCTCAAAGTGAGAAAAGAAAAAGAGAGAGAGAGAGAGGGAGGGAGGGGAAAAAAGGAGAGCACACACACACACACACATGTATTACACACAGAGTGTTGTCGTACGATTATCGACGAGCCACGCGCAATCCCTTTTCGTGCTTTTTGCAAACTGAACACGCGTTTACCTTGGCCGTTACGTGGAATCGACTGCAGATACCAGTTTTTCTTTGTATCTTAGCGGGACATTATTCCGCGAACAATTGCCGTTGCGAGTCGAAGCGTTTTCATTGTCGTCGTTTCTCGCTCGTCGTTCCTCCTCGCCCAATGCAAAACTGCACGCTCTTTAATTCTTTAACGAGGGACAAAGGCGTATCGCGTTGTTCCCAGTCATCGGGCTCGATGAATGCCAAGGATTCGAAAATTCAGGGGGACGCTTGCTGATAATTTCCAAGACGTTGAATCGCGAATGAGATTAATTGGATTTTTCTAAAATTTAAAATAATAACGTCATTGTTCATTCGTAGAGAGAGTATTTTGCTCTCAAATCCATTCTCAAGAAGGTGTTTGAATGGAACTTTTCTATTAAAATTTTGCACCTCTCTCTCTCTCTTTAATTTAATCGTTCTTGAATTTTTAAGAATTTTTTGAAATTCAATAACTAGTCGTAAACATTCGACAGAAATGAAAATATTTTATTTAAACTGATCGAATATATCATCTACGTTTGATTATATTACACGTAAGAAGATATATATTATTATAGAAAGAAAAATTGATAAACAAGCTGCTCGAGAGATATTCTGAATCTTTGGCATGATACGATTTAATTAAATTTCATACGTCGTTTCGTTATTAGATTCTTTTTATTCGAATACATCCACTGTCGCATTAACGTCACTGTTATTTATACCGGCGATACTTCTTCAATTGATTTCCCGGCCCGATAAATTAAACACAATCCCCGAATACCGACGATAATCAACGATAAAACTAGAAGAAACAGGGAGAGAGGGAAGAAGCGTCCTCAACGATTAACATTAAAAATTACTACGTCTGTGTCAGAGTCGGACGATATTTTGAAAATAAGATTCGTTTAAGGTGAGAAATAATAATAAAATGGGGGAAGAAGGAGGGAGAGAGAGAAGGGGAAAAGAAGGAAGAGCGAGGTATTAAATCATACCTTATAACGATTCGCATAAATCAACGGAAGCTTCGACCTGCGAAAACATCCACTTTAATCGCACTTTTTCCAACCCGATTTATCTCCCACCAATCGAAACAATATTCCCATCGTTTTATGAGGATTTAAAAATCTTTTATTCGATGTTCGATTGATAGTGGATGAACGATCGAATTTATACACATCTTCATATCGAGAACAATTGAGAGACGATAAGATCGATTCTACGATATTTTTCTTTTCCTTCATTTTTTTCAATTCGAAAACTGAAAATTATTCGAAAAATTTTGTATACGAATTCAATGTACGTTTATGATAAAAAAAAAGAAGGAAAGAAAATTCATTCAAGGTATATATAAACTCGCGCAAAAATGTAATAAAAACCGACTGTGCCTCCGACCATTGTGGGAAACCTAATCTCCCACGCAATATAAAAATAATTAAAACTAATCAGCGATTGTTACCATAAATTACATCATTCGCTTATTCTTCCCACACGACCACGCGGCAAGTTTCCAAATTTCATCACGTCGAAATCCAACGTTGACGTCGTCAACAATCCTGCAATGCGTACGTGCAACACGTTTAATAATTTTCAAAATCGCGGGCCCCGTTATCTACAGCAAATAATAAAACGAGCATAAGAATACACGCGATGCAAACGAGCAGGTATTACCATGCTACGCGAAATTTCACGGCATTGAAATTCTTTTCTCTTCTTTTCTTTTCTTTTCTTTTCTTTCCCTTTCCTCCCTTCCTCCCTCTCCCCTTCCTTCTTTTTCACCCATTTTCCCGTCTTGTTTACGCGTCCCTTTTATTCTCACCCCCTCCCCTCCCCTCCCCACTCTCCTTCCCGTTTTGTCTTTACCCGTTTTTTGTTCTAATGACTAAAATTGCGCGCGAGACTCGCGGCGCTTACTATTTAACGGGGCGTTTAAAAAAGTAATGTGGAAATATAATGGGAAACAAAGGGAAGAAAGTTTCCGCGCTCTCGCAGCCGGCAACTGCCGACAACGCGCCGCGCACAGTTTTACTCCCCCGCCTATTTGGTTTGGATGAAGAGCTACCTGTTTGTTTACGTTTCGCTTTCAGCCGTTTGTACTCTCTCTCGACGGTGCACAGCACACGCTGCCACCGCACACCGGATATACGCCCGCGTGTGTGAGCATATATACGTACGTGTGTGTGTATATATATATATATGCGTATATGTATATATATATGCATATACGTATATGTACGTGCGTATATGCGCACCGTATATATATAACCGTCCTTGTTCCGCTCACGTCTAGTCGAGCACAACCGCTCGTCGGATGCGATAAGCAGCCACACGTGCACACGACCTCCGAAAGCGAATCCGATTCGCAACCCCGACGAGAGAGAGAGAAGGGGCAAGGGGAGAGGATTCTTCTCCTCGATTCTTAAGCGTCCTCCCCGAGATGGACGCTTTGATCGCGTTTTAAATTCACGGCCACCGTGAATTTCTTTCTTCTTTTTTTTTTTCGTTCGTTTTTCCATTTTTGTATCTTTTGAACACGCTCGTCGTATTGATACGCGTGGTTAAGATATGGTCGAAGATTTTTCGAAGGAATAAGGATAATTGTTAGGTTAAGGGAAATTTATTTAATAATTCGATTGAATAGGATGTTTCATTTATGCGAAGGGGAAAAAGTTATTGTAACAATGATAAAGATGAAGATTTTTCGAAGATTTTTCGAAGAAATAGGGATAATTGTTAGGTTAAGAGAAATTTATTTAATAATTCGATTGAATAGAATGTTTCATTTATGCGTAGGGAAGAAATTATTGTAACAATGATAAAGATGAAGATTTTTCGAAGATTTTTCGAAAGAATAGGGATAATTGTTAGGTTAAGGGAAATTTATTTAATAATTCGATTGAATAGAATGTTTCATGCGTAGGTTATTGTAACAATGATAAAGATGAAGATTTTTCGAAGATTTTTCGAAGAAATAGGGATAATTGTTAGGTTAAGGGAAATTTATTTAATAATTCGATTGAATAGAATGTTTCATTTATGCGTAGGGAAGAAGTTATTGTAACAATGATAAAGATGAAGATTTTTCGAAGATTTTTCGAAGAAATAGGGATAATTGTTAGGTTAAGGGAAATTTATTTAATAATTCGATTGAATAGAAGAAATTATTGCAACAATGATAAAGTTCAATAAAATACAAGAAATCGAACGAAGAAAGAAGAGTGTTCGATCTAGTGTTACCATTTATCATTCGGGGTCACGAATTCAATTCATCCTGGGATCAGGGAGGGAGGGTGATTAGTCCTCGTGGGTGTAAAACGCGAGAGGTGTCAAAGGATGAAAAGTGGGGAAAATCGTTGGAAAGGTTGGCGGTCGACACCGTTTATCACGAGGAGGCATACATTTTCCAGCATCGTGATATAGAATCCAGCAAAGCATAGAACGTCGTTAAGGGGGTCTATCGACGACGATGACGACGAATCTGGAACATCCTCGTCGCTGTCCTCGACGTCTAATCACCACTCAAAGCAGATGCTGCTTACCTTGTCTTCGAAATATCGAAAGCCATCATTATCGAAACTAATCGACCGGTAACTGTGGTTGAAAATGTACGAAGCCAGGGCGAAAGACTACTACTGGCCTAAAATTTCACTCGTGGAAAGATATTTAATTGTCTTTTCTTGCCTCGCCACTTCTTGTTCTATTGTTTCGATATTTTCGATAAACTTTCGAGAAAAATCGAACGATGATATAAATAAGATTTTGGATTCATTTTGGAATAGTTGAAATAAAAATAATTCGAAAGAGTATTAACGAAAAGAAGATATACTCTTGATTCTGTCGAGAAAGGATAAATAATGGAATTAAATAAGTAAAAAAATAAAAGAAACACATCCCTGTAATTATCGTTTAAAAAAAAAGTCCATACTACAACTTCGAAAATTTCTTCTTAAATTAAAATAATTAAACTTCTACCCCCAAAATTCTCCAATTAAAATACACTCTCGAAACGTGAAATTCGATCTACGATACTTATGACTCACCACGATTCCCGAGAAACATCATATTCCTATTTTTCAAAGCGATAAAATAAAAAAAATAAAAGGCGAAGGAATTAGAAAAAAAACGTGGTGGAGAATGATGATCGTTTGCTGGTGTAAAAGGCAGCATTTCCATCGGTGACTTTCATAAATTTTTTTCCACCCGTGTCTTGGAAAAACGGATCCGAAGGTGGGCCTGAATCGTCGAGCCTGTGAGAGACTGACAAGAATTATTAGTGGGTGAAGGTAGCCAGTAGCTGAGCCGAGGATCAATACTAGGCAGACGTCCGTGCAGTGTGGTGGAGTGCACTTCTCCTACACAGCTCTAGGCTAGGCTAGAGCTAGGAAAGGCTGGGATGGAGGTTGGGTAAGGTTAGATCGTGAGATGTCTACGTAGACTCCGGTCCCCATAAACTAACTCGACTCGACGATGTAGCCACCACCATTGGGCTTCTGGCACCGGGGGGAAAAAAATATGTTTCCTTTTGGCCTCTTCGAGACACGGTTTTCTCACCAACCTCTTCTGTATTTTCTAACAATTATTTTTTTAACAATTGCGATAATAACGTTCCTTACGTGGAAATAATTTACGTCGAAATATTGATATATCGATGAATCGAGATATTCCTTTTAGAGGGAAAATTTTTTAACGCTTTTTATTAAATAAGAATTATACGTAAAGTATCTCGTTATATAACATTCGTTAAAAATTTTATAATTAGAATTTTAAATTTCGCCAAATTTTAAACTTTTCGAATGCTTAATTTTTATACATTTTTATAAATTTCTATTATAATAAAAATATTTGTAAAACGTATTGGAATCAACGCGTTACGATTAACCTGATTATTAACTTTCGAAATTAAAATCAGGAAACGGAATCAGTCGGTCGCCGATTAATCGGCATTGAAGAAAAAGAGCATAACATATATTTCTCCGAGCTAAAAACTTTCTTTCTCATACTTCCTTGTACACGGTTCAAAAATCTCGGGCAAAAAGCGTCTAACCTTACCCGCTCGATTTCCTCCAATCAGCGATTTTTCTTTCAACAGTCGGGCGAGTGAAAAAAAAAGAGAGAGAGAGAGAGAGAAAAAGGAAATCGACCAGACCGATTACCGTATCCAATGAACTCAACGGACAGAGATTGAGAACTCGAGGCGTAAAAGAAATCAAGCCGCGCGCGTCTATGCGTCCTAATCCGTAACCATTACCTTCACACAGGCGGATACGAATTATTTTCAGAAGGAGACGTGACCCGATGCATCTTCCTCAGGCGCGTGAATCCTCGCGCCTCGTGATCGCGGGACCGAAACTAACGCGTCCCTTCCCCGCGCTTTTTCCTCCCTTTTGTCTCGCGTTCCTTTCCAATTAGCGAACGTTACGATTTTTTTTCCTCTCTCTTTTTTCTCTTTTTCTTCTTTTTTTTTTTTTTTTTTTTTTAATCACGAGATGCGCCGCTGACAGACAAACGCGCGCAAACTTCAACCGGGGGGAGGGGGGGCTCGAAAGCGCGGGCAAATTGGCCTTTCAGCATTCGACAATACGTTGCGGTACAGCTGGTCGCGCGCATTCAAACATTACGATTTAACTCGCCGCGTTGCGCCGATCGCTCCATGAAAATTTAACCATTTTGACGCGTTTGGAAAACGTCAAAACGGTGGAACGGAAACCGAACGGCGGCTCGTTCGGTCTGTGATTAATTGTTTGGATTAAGCAACGAGTTGATCTTGAGTTGTTTCGATTTCTCTTTTTTTTTTCTCTAAACATTTTAGAAATCAAATATATTAATTTCTTCTTTGCCTAAAGAAAAAGGAAAGATTTTTATATTTAAAAGTTTTGTAAAAATAGTAAAGGTAATCCTATTTCATCGATTCTTTTTATATACACTCACTTTTGTGATAAATCCGTGTAGATTATAATTTCGAATAAAGAAATTAATATTAGAGAATTATTGAAAATTATTCTCGGGAAGAATAAAATATTCGTGTGTATTCGTTATAGAAGGAGAGGAACGAGTGAATGGAAGAAAAAGACAAAGTTATATTAAAAAGAGGTGGCCGGATCGTGGTCTGCTTATTTTACGATCTCGGCCAGGTGTACGTGTATGCAGAAGCGTATATGCGTATATGTGTATACTTAACCAGGAAGTAAAAATAATCTCGCGGAACGTTGTGTGCGCAAGAAGTTGTGAAAACTAGTTAAACCGCCCCAAGGTCGAGACCGTGAAACTCGTCCAATTCACGGTGCAATTCTGCGCACACATCCTTCGCTCGGATATGACAGGCTGAACGAGATACAGTTCAGCTTATGCAATCAGCTGATCTGACTACGTAATAATCGGTATCAAAAATCTATTATTTCATCGCCGTCCAGATTAACCCCACACTTTTTCCTCTTCACTCCTACTTCACTCCAACTTTTCGAGAACAAAATTTATAAATAAAATTTCCACTGCCCAATGTAATCCAAGATCCAAAAATCCAGAGTCGAAAACAAACGAATCGATATTCGGTGCAAAGAGAGAAAGAAAGGAAAGAAAAAGAAAAAAATCACGATAGATCGGGTGGACAGGGTAGAACATGTGGCGCGCAATAATAAAGGAAATACGCGCGCGTGTGAATGCGGAAAGAGGTGGGTGGAGGGAGCGGGTAAAATCAGAAATCATCTCGTAAGCGGGGCGGACAGCGTTGTTGGGTTTTCGCGGACACGCGAGGGTGCGCGTGAAATGGTAGGAGGGCAGGAGCGGCTGCGTAGTCGGACGCACTCACACACCCGCGCGAATACTGATGATCATTCACGCCACTGACCTACTCTGCGCGGCGCGCTTAGCCCTCCAACGTGGATGGGAAGAAAAGGGTGGCCGTGGGAGGAGGACAGCCGCGAAATGACAAGAGGGTGAAATGACGGGAGTGGGGGAGGCGGGGAGAGACGAGGGCGAAGCTACGACTACGGGTTTCGTCTAAAGACCAGGCTGAAAAATAGAGAAGGCTGAAAAAGAAAAAGAGAGAAAGGGGAATAATGGAAGTAAAGAAGTAACCGTAGGCAGGAAGAGAGTCGGGAAGAAAGGAAGGAAGAAAGGGATGGAAGAAGAAGCGAGCGAGAGAGAGAGAGAAAGAGAAAGAGAAAGATTAAGCGAGGGAAAAAGAGAGGGAGGGCAAGAGGGAGAGTGGGAGAGGGAGGGAGGGAGGGAGAAAGAGAGGAAAGAGAGAGAAAGAGAGAGAGAGAGAGACTGTGTGTCTGGTCGACAGGTCTGGGCCTGCGTAACGACGCGTGTACGTCGGTGCAAGTACGACGATAGAGGGTTGAGAGTTGCAGCGAGAGAAGGGTGTATCGGCGGGGCGAGGAGGGCGGGCGAGATGGAGTGGGGTTAGGTGGAGGCGAGTTGCAGGGGTGCGAGTCGACTGGTAGGTGAAGGGGCAAACGAAGGGGAAGGGCCAGGAACAGGGACGAGGGGGTGGAAAGCGACCGAGGGGAGGCAGGGAACACGGAAGGCTACGATTGATCCGTGGTCGCCCTCCGTCCTCCCTATCCTCTTTCTCCCTTCCACCCTTTCATCCTCGGCTGGCCCTCTTTGTCTCTCGTCCTCCGTCCTTCCCTCCCCCTCCCCCCTCCCTCTTACACTCGCGTCACGACCTCACGAATTCATTGTGTGCACTTTTGCTCGTCCTTTTTCTCTCCTCGGCAGCCATTAGCTCTCCGTTCGGCTCGCCTCTTATTAGCATAGTTGCAAATTCTATGCCACGACGCCCGGTGGTCTCCCCTTAACGCTTGATTGGAACCCCGACGCTTTGTGACGTGACAGGTACACACGTCCCCTTCGAAACTAACCCCCTCCTCCCGCCCGATCTCCGCTCCGCTTGCGAAAGTAGCAACGCTTTGCCCGCCACGGGGTCGAGGAAAAAGGGGGTGAATTTCGGTCTTTTCGCTCGCGCGGGGGAGAGGGGGGGAGGGATACTCGCCCGAGGTGGCGAACGACGTTCCCATGTTGTGTGGGACGTCGATATTTCAGAATTTACATAGCCTTGGAACCGCGCTATATACGCGCTGTATACGTGACCGCGGCCTACGTAGGTGGCGGAATTCTTTTTTAATCGATTCGAACAATGCAGAAAGATATCGCTCGGCTGTGCCTATCGTTTAATCTAAGAAAAAGGCCAAACCCGATTAGAAACGATCGGACCCAACATTCTGGAATTCAATGGGGGAGGGTAATTGGAAATGGTTACCACACATTGTTCTGTTACGTTGTTAATTTTAATGGGACGGATAGCGATGTGATTGGGGGTGATAGTCAAGTCGTAAGATTTAATGGGAAGTGCGGAGATACTTGATCTGTACGAGTTTTTAATTTTTTAATCGTAACGATCGATAAGTTGCCATAATTTTGCGTCGACGAATTATTTTAAACTGTTACATCGAATATATATTTAATTATAAAAATGATTTACGAATTTTTTTTCTTCGATTTATTACTAAATAATTTCGTTCTAAAAAATATATATATATATATATATATATAAGTGAATATATATGCTCAACGAGATGCTAACTGATAAAAAAAGTTTTGAAACAACCGTCGCAAATTAAATCTGTTAAAAACTTAAATGAATTAGGTCAACCATGTTTTACAACCATTATTTAAAATTTCGCACGAAATGTTTTTTTAATAAAAAAAAAAAAAAAGAAAAGGTACTTATTCATTAAAATAAACATAAATTACCTACGTTACATGTATTCGTTAAAATAACAGAAGGAAATTATAAAGGTGTTACAAGTATAATGTATCTAATGTGAAAAGTCGTTTACAAAGAGTCGGAAAAAAAAAAAGAAAGGAATATAAAAAAAAAAACAAGGGGGGAAAAAAGTGTTTCGTTTAACCTCATAACCCTTCCCTACCTCAACAGTTCATGCATCTTTGAAATCGTCTGGGAAATTAGTATTCCGTTTGGTATCCCTGATTGATGACATTGCGTTTATCGAACGGCGTGCAGCAATGCACACAGATTATTCATCATATTAAAAAGCGTTTTCACCCGTCGCGCATTCATTCGAGTGTTACATTCCAATAAATGGAACTTAACAATCAGCCGTAGAAATTGGTACGCGCATGCTGCATGACGTATGCACGAGGCCAGCAACCACCGTAAACAGAATTATACAATACCGAACGTGCTACCATTAATTAGAGTAACTTTGTTGGCACGTGCGCGTGTGCGAGCGTGTAACGCGGCCACGCTTTTATATTAATGGCGTGCAAAATGTTTTGACACCTTGGCTGCGGATTTTTAATTGAGAAGTATCGTCGCCGGACAGTTACAAACAATTTGGCCAACTTAATATAGTTCGATAGTTCGACGAAAGATATTCTTCTAGTTTGAAAAAAAAAAAAGAAATATCTCGTTTCGAATGATATATTTTTTGAAAAGGTAATAATAATGATTGATTATTAAAGTAAAAAAATTTTAAGTAATAAAACGATCGCAAGAGCGTGTGTGCGTGAAATAATAAAATTGTACGAACGAGAAGTGGGACATTGAATTTCAATTTTTTACAAAGTCTCGAAGAATTTATGGTAATAAGTGGTGAGACATCGTCGCTATCGGACATAGATCATACGATACAGGAAGAAGGCGGCCTGGTTCTTGCGATAGAATATTAATTGAATGGTCCAATAAACGGGTCTAGCATAAAAATGAATTATCAATATTGATAGCGGAAAGGAAAAATAAAATGATACTTTGCGTTATTTTAAAACGAGATGCAATCAGATGGTTAGTTTAATAAGTGTATTAAATAAATATGTTCAAACTATGTGAATATTTCAATATTCTGATAAAATATCCTTCCTATTATTTGTTAAAAATTTAGATTTGGTTAATTTAATAGTGTATTTAAAAAGGAAAAAAAAATTGATCGCGTTATCGCGCTATAGATGAAAAGTTTCTCTGTTTTATCAGGCACAATGACAACAACTGGTCGATGCAAATGTCACGAGGTGCTTATTACACAATCTCAAAATAAGCATTTTTAATAGGTCATCTAAGGTCTCAGATTAATCGCCATTTCTCATTTTTGTACATGTAGCCGTAAAATGATTGTGCCTACTGTATTTGAAAGTTGTTTATTTAATTCTCGAAAAAAAAAAAAAGCGAACACGTGTAGGCAGATACGTGAACAGATACCTGTTTTTAATGAGTAACAGGAATAGGCGTGTACGTTTTGACCCAAGGATGCTTTCATGAGATTACAATTAACGCTTTCCGCACTATTTCATGACGCCAAGCTCTAACGATCATAATCGTCAGGTAGTGTTGAGATTTCATTAATCAAAATTTCACAAAATTTCATGCTCGTGAAAAAAAAACGTTGCGACGTATCGATATAAATGTGCAGAGAATTGCACATTTAGCAATAATTAAAAATACTGTAAACAAATTATCAATGTATCCTTAAAATCAATCGATTAACAATTGTTTTGTCTTAAAATTTTCTACGCGATAAATTAAAAAAATGCTAAATTTTAAATGAAGAAAATTTTAAAAATTAAAAAAAGTATTAAATTTTAAAGCGATTATGTTCCAAGAATAAGGCGTAAAAAAATATATAAAATCCTGAAATTGGCCTAACGCAAATATCAAATTTTCCATTTACGATATATCGTATCAAAAAACGACATTTATACATCACGATAAAAAAAAGAGATCCAACGACAAATATCGATACAAAGACAAATTAAAGGCATCGAGATTCGCGCAGAGGTAGCGCGTTATTGGCAGGAATCCGCAAGAGAGAACTCGCCTATTTCCGGAGATGAGCGAAGCGCGCGAACACCACGGCGTACCGTGAAAATTCAAACGGCGAAACGTCCTTCCGGGCGAGCGGAACGTTTTTCTATCCGTGGGTATACACGGGCGGCCGGGTGTTGTGTCGAGAGCCCGTGTGAAAACCGACTTTTGTGCAGCCTCGCCGCTGCTGGTAGCGCGGACAATGAAACGTACTGTAGGCGGCAGGCAGGCGTTACGACGGCAAATCCAATTCACGCACTATCGACGCGTTACCTAATAGCGTACTACGTGGATGCAGATACACAAGAGCGACGTCACGTGCTCGACGAGGCACCTGCGCTCACGCAAAGCAAAAATAAAGGTGCGCGAGACGAAGTGTAGCAATTGCCACGGGTTGGCACACGGCTAGGCGGCTCGTGTGTGACTAGGCAGACACACGGACACACGGACACGGACAGAGAACAGTTCCGTTCACGCAACGGGCAATGCGTTACCTAAGAACGCGTAGACGCGCAATTTCAACCAACCATCTCGCCCCTCCACGCCAACCGTTGCCCTCTGATGCGGACGATCTATGAAAAACAACGTGCACGTGGACGCGCATGTAACACCGGATCGATCTGCAAATAACGGCAGACAATAATCGCGTTTATCACGCGGGAAAATACCCGGTGAGCACCGTGCGACGAGGGTCACCATAAAAACCAGGAGCCATAATGAAGTATCAAGGCAGCTGGTTGGACGTGTTCTCGCTCCCTTCCTTCTATCTCGCTTTCTACGTGTATCTTTCTTCTCTTCTCTCTCTCTCTCTCTCTCTCTCTTTCTCTCTTTTTTCTTCCTTTCTTTTTTTTTCTTTTTCGGTGCAATTTCTCCGAGTGCTCCACCACCGCATCGCAACACCGTCGTTTCATTCTGCTACCTACCAGCTTAGTACTTAGACGCGCGTGGCTTTCCTGGACTAACGTTGGCTACGTGGCACGATTGCGTTTTCCTCGTGACAAGGAAAAACCGCGGATAGCGCGAGAAATTACGGAGGTGGAGACGTTTAATGTACGATTTGATCGTAGATTTGCAAAGATCTCGACGACGAGACGAGAAACGAGATTAAATTGATATTTTTATATAGAGATTTATAGAGATTATAAATAACATTCGATTCTGATTTCGATTTTCCTTAAATCGTAATTTGGAAATATATAAAATTTAATTATTTTTATTTTACTATATTTAAGATTCTTTTGCAGAGAGAAAGGTAAAAATTTTAAGTTATATTTCGAGCATCAGTATTCGATATTTTGTATCTACGTTGTAGCGTCTACGCAAACGCGGGATTCTAAGTCTCGACATACAACGACGATGATCGATAAAGGAAAAACTCGCGTGATTCTACGGAAATCGCAACAAAGTAATTCCATTCACACGGATTCTCTCGCGTTGGCGTATCAAATGGACTTCAGTGGACGGTGTAGCTATAATTTATGTTCATGCAAATATATACGTATAACAAAAATTTGAAAAATTTGATATTATGCTCCCGGGCTACGTACAATTTGTTAAATACTTCAAAAGTTGTTCAAGAAAAAAAAAATATAAAATAATACGACAAGTACGATTATTTTGACATTCTAACCTATATTTAGCAATGTGCAAAAAAAGCACATTGAAAAAAATAATGCATCGAGATCGATCGAGAAACATCATTAAAAAAATAGTCAAAGGAGTATACGCGTGTTAACGTGCCACCGTTCGGCCTTCTTTCATCGGATGAAGAAACTATTTACATTGAGGCAATTCAATTTGCACGATGGATTTGCGTTTAAACCGAGTCGGCACGACTCGCAGTAAATTCCGGTTCTTACAGCGGCGATCACGAGCTATCAGCCTAGGAATAATTTATCGGCGACGATCGCATTAAAGTAGCTACAATGAAATTATTCCCTGCAGCGGTACATCTGTGTGCAAGTACACGTGTGCGTATATAGACGCGTGATCTTGCGAGCTGGCTCGCTAGCAAACACGCGCGCGCGCGCGCGCGCCCTCTCGAACACGCACGCGGCCGCCGCGAGCTTTACGGATGTAGTCGACAGTCGGACGCAATTAGTATTACCTAAGAATCTATATAGTCATACATATCGTAACAACTATATTGCACGAAAAATATATGTAAGTAAGTACCTGTGCGCGTAAAACTGCTCATCGATGTAGCAACGACATTCCGCGCCACCTGGCCGAACGTGTGTTTACTTTTTCTAATTCGAAGTCGCACGTGTCGCGCATTCGAGGCCCCTTCGGAATTCTGATATGATTCTCCGTAGTATTACGCTTTATTCAATTCTTTTCTTCATACCTGTATACAAAAAAAAAAAATTTCTTTTTTTCATGAATATGATAAGAGGGATTTTTAAAAGAGGTTAGAAAATAGAAATTTTTACACGATACGAATTTGAAGAAGTGAGAATTAGGTTAGGGGGAAAAAAAGAATGTTTTTTTGATAGCGTTTAAAAATCTACAAAACTATCGAACTTTAATACGAAAAACAAAATCTGCATATAAATTTTAGAAAAGCATCTTCGAGTCGATATCGTATAGGCGATGTAACAAAGGAAAGGAGAAGGGGAAAATACCTGTGACAAATCGGGGCAGAATTGCATGAGAATATCTGTTCCGTCGATGCATCTCTTTATCTTTCAATCTCTATCTCTTTTCTTCTTGTATACACGCACACGCGCTGTCCCTATCTCTCTCTGTCTCACACTATCTCTCTCTCTTTCCGACTCTCTCTTTCCCTCTCTCCCACCTCTCTCTGTCTATCGCGCACGTAAATTCGAGCTACGCCAATTCACACTGTACGAAATTTCTAATTTCGAGGCCAACCGTGTGACAAAGTACGTTCGAAATAATTACCTTCCTTGCTGCGTAAGACGTCAATGCGTTTGATATTCTTACATGGTCTCACCTCCCACCCTTAACACGGTGAACAGACTTTTTTTGGTCCAACGACGCCTATGGCTCTACGAATCGCGAGATCTGCGAGGGAAACGTGCGCCGTCTCTGTATGTGTGGCTGTGCGCGTGAGCGTTTCACACCTGACTACTACGCTAGTCAAGTGAGCGACTGAAACGACATTAGATATTTATAAAATTATGATATCAATATGAAATTTACACGTAAAATAGTTATACAATCGGTTAGGATTTATCGTGGACAAATTATGCGCGTGGGCGGTGCCGAATCGATTTATTTTGTCGGTAAAGTCTGCGCGGCGAACACGGTAGGTTAGTTGACCGCGGGGCCGAGCGAGCGCTGAGCTGACAGTAGGCCGGCGACGTCACAGTGGGCCGGTTGAGCCTTCCTTCGTTCGATTCAGGCAGGCTCTCTATTCATTTTACATGTAGCAAGGTAAATATTTCTATGCGAGTGTCCATACGAATTCGTGGCTCCAAGTGCGTGCAAATTGTCGGCAGCGATCTGTGATACACGTTTCTCGTTTCTTTTTCTTTTTTTTTTTTTTTCCAATTTTTACGACGAAACAACACTTTATCGGGGGTGTGAAGAAGTTTTTTCTCCTCGTTCGTGCCCGTTCCTGTTACATTTCACGATACTGGCTGCTACTGCTACTGTTGTTGTTGTTGTCGCCGCTGCTGCTTGCTGTCACAAGCGAATATTCGTAGAAAAAGCGGAGAGAAAAGAAAGAGAGGGATAAAGAGCACCGCGTCAGCTACGATTTTCTTCTGTCTCATCGTCTGATCCGCGAAAAAAAATAAACAAAAGCACGGCAGGACACGGAACACGCACTTTGCATCCACGACCAGATCATTGGATTTGCCATGAGAACGTCTCTGTCGTAGGAACAGCGCGCCCGAGACACGTGAAATCCCACGGTTGACAGTTACCGTGGCGCGTACATCAGTGTATCGTGAATCGTTTCTTGCAACGTATCACTACCACATTCGACGTTGATCGACCTTGTGCTGTTTAACTTTTGGCAATCATTTTTTAAGAATTCGTACGCGAACGGTGTCTCACGGATTCGGCAAGTTTTTCACTTCTTTCTCATACGAGCGTTCTTTGTCTGTGTCAACGTTCAAACTAAAGTGTTTATGACGTATATGGTCGCGATTAAATCGTTCACTAATTAACACGCGTGAATCATTTTGAACGGTCTGAAAACCGATTCGAAACGTTTTTTGGCACGAGCGATAGGCTGGGCAGGGAAAATTCGTTACGCCGCGCATCGGTACATGAAGACACGTGACAAGTGAAAAGTGAATAACGTAACGGATCGTTTCGACAGTGTGCGATACTATCGATATTTCAACGTCGATTATTCGTCGATTGGTAAAAAATATACATATTCCGGTCGTATGTAGCGTGACGCGAGTCAATCGGAAAAGTATATCGGGGCAGAATGGCGTGTTCGAATGGAGAAAAGTAAACAAAAGTTAAACGCACTCGTGAAAGCAACGTCGGTCGATCGTGTCACTGATTAAAACCAGCATTGACGTAAAGGAAGATTCCCGTGGAATTTCGTGGCCGGGACGCGATTCGAGCAAAGTGTCGAAGATCGGAGAGTGAAAGATCGAGAAGTGCGTCGGCAATATGCATTGTGAGACAGCGTAAACACTTCGTCAACGCAACAATGATGTATTTTGCACCGACAGCCAGAGAAATATCAGCGGTGACAGTTTCCGAAATGCTGGCAGTATGTTATAAGCTTTCTAACCTACCGAGCTACCTAACCTATACTTGGCAGCGCAATCAAGCACGCGACGAGTGAGTTTACTATTGTTCGTTGCAAACAAGAATGTTATGTATAAAAAATGAATCACGAACAACATGCTGGATCGAACGAGGAAAAGAACGCGAGGCGACCGTGATTTGTCCGAAACGAGTCTCGATTGGTGTTGAAGCGAAACGTGAGGCAAAGAGTGCGTGTTCCGTGAGCCGCCAACGGCGGGACGAAAATATCACACGTGCGTCGGAAGAGTAAGCCGAGATTTTTGGAGGACGATGCCAGTCAAGTGGGCGATTGGTGAGCATTGCTTTTTGGGTGAGCGATCAAACAAAAAAAAAATAAATAAAAATAAAAATAAAAATTGGAAGAATCAAATGCCAAATAGGGAAGAATTTTCACGGGGAATAAACTAGATTATTCTCGTTCGAACCACGAGAATCGAACGATTGATCTCGCGTGTCATGTTATCGCATCGTTTCTCTGCATCTTGAAATCACTTCGCGAAACGTCTGTTTATTGACAGCTCGAAATTCCTGTGACTCGTGCTCGCCCACGATCAGTTCAATTTTAACTGACACGCGAGACCAGTTGTCCGTTAATGATAAAGTCGATCAACATCTGTTGTTATCTTCTAAAACTCGTATGATTTCTCGTTTGTCAGAAATCTCATTCGCCATTTCGTTTACCACACGAAATTAATATCGTGAGAAAATATGATTTTCCTTACGACACGAAAAATACTGTGAAAAATATCTCGAATTTGTAAACAGCGACGACATAGTTTAGTTCCCGCGGCGGGGGGGGGGGGGGAGAAGAGAAAAAAAAAAGATAATTCAGGACGAGAGCGTAGGGTAAACCTCTTTCAATCGTACGGCCCTGCATGCTAAACAGCATAGACGTTTGACGTTTCGTGAAGGTCGCGTGCTGTAGCACTTTCCTTCTCGCACCGTCGACCGTCTCTCTACCCGTTTCTCTCTCACACATGCCTCCTCTGTCGCGCACTTTTTCTCTCTTTATCCATCTCGCTGCAACATTAACCTTCTCTCTTCCACCGCGTCTTTCCGTCGTCTCGTTTCTCCGTTGCTCGCCTCTTTATTACGTCCATCCGTCTCGCCCTACGCACATACACGCACGTACCCTACGGTCGTTTAACGATCGTTACGCGTTGAAATTGTCGCGACTCATTGCTTTCCGGGAAGTTCCGCGAATTTTCCACGAAGTTGCCGCGTCCATGCCTGCCGCACGCGCGTTTCGCGTCCCCACGCGGATTTTCACGTTATCGACGCGTACGTGACATTGAAGATCTTCGGTAGGAATCGCTGGCAGCGCACAGTCTTCTATACAAAGTAAGGCCAAAGAAAATATCGTTTTCCCCGATTGAAAATCGAAACGACTGGATTCTCTTCGTAACGATATAAATTTTATCGCTTCTTTAGGAAATTTTACTTAGTTATTTCTTGTTGATCACGTGATATTAGAGAGAGAGAAAAAAATCGATATTAACGTCGATCGAGATAACGTTCGTCTATCGCAACGATGCGTTTTAGAAATCACGTTTCGAAAACCGCGCTCACGATTGTTATTGCGGTGCAACGATTTGGGAAACGAATACGAAAACTTTGAATACACTCTCCGCGAATTCACTTTCTACGCGGCCGAATAAATCAGGAAAATCTGTTACGATACAAACTGTTCGTACAGCTGTAGTATCACATATGTATTGCCCTTTTTACGGTGACACAGAGTGTTACGTATTATGCGAAATAGTATTTGTCGAGTTGAGAAATTCGATGTCGAGAAAGTTATATAGCATTTCGTACTAGCCGTCGCGGAATCGGGGAAACTTACGTCCTACGAAAACGTACGAGTTTAGGTCGATCTTAGTTTCGACAAATTCTTCATTTTTATTAAAAAAAAATCTTCGAATACAATTTTTACAATTTCAAATCAATTTATAGATATTAATAATACGATAAATTTATATTTCTAGTAATTAATAATTTTTCTATACTTCTTTCACTTATTTAAACATACATAAGAAAAATTCACGAATATTCTCTGAATAATCTTAATATTTTTATTATAAATTTTATCAAATAATATTTATTTATTTCCTAACATATTTTTGTTCCTTCGATATCGAATTGATAAATTCATAATTGGCCATCAAATTTAAATTTTGAGAAAACCATTTCACTTAATTTTAACCAATCTTTCAAATTTTATTTCAAATATCGTACATATATATAACAAAAATTTTACACGACCGATTTCTATCAAAATGAAGAGCGCGATAATTACAGCCACCGTTCTAATTTCGGTTCTTCTCAATCGCATTCCATCCTCGCCGCTTCGAAAGAAGGGGGGCAAAAGGAAAAAACGAGAAATTAAATTCCCGCGAGAACTCGAAGAAGTGACCGATAAAAAGTACGAAACTTCTTCCCGGCCGTGGTTATGAGAAAGTTTTCGAGATTTTACCGGGGAGGGGGGAGGAAAAAAAAAGAAGTAAGAAACGAAGGAGAGAGAGAGAGAGAGAGAGGGAACGACGTAGTCGGTTTATCGAACGAGGCGCGCCCCTCATTCGCGTCATTCGCGATGCTTACGCATTAATAGATTCAGACAGAAGCGTGTCAGGGAATCAGCTGTTGGCACGTTCCCCGCTCGATGTAAATCATGCGTTTCGGAGTTAGCGCGAACCGCATAAACCGGTACGCGTTTTGTGGAAACGCAAAAATAGCGCCGGTTACCCGTTACGAAAGAGAACCGCGCTGGTATTTTGTATATTTTCTGGACTGATTAACGCGCGAATGAAATTCTCTCGAAACAACGAGCGCTCAGGTCATTAACCATTGATAAATAAGAGAATTTTATATTGAATGCACATTTTCGTGACGATATCTATATATCGATAATTATAGTTTATCAACAATTAGTAAAAATATATATATTCATTCATTTCATTCCATTATATTATTCCTATTAAATAATAATTTCATTAGCCCACAAATAAGCTTAGCTTCAACCGATTTACCGATCACTTTTTCTCTATAAACGACAAAACAAATAAAGGGTACCGTGTACAACAAATGTAGCGCGTCACGGCTATTAACATAACAAAAAGCGACCGAAACCGTTACGTACATACGAAACGAATTAAAATGAAAATAGATATTTAAAAATTCACGCAACAAAAATCGGTAAAGCCATAAAAAAAAAAAAAAAGAAAACTCGCTTTCGGGAGGAAGAGACGCATTGCGACGTATTCGATTAAATTCCAGCGAAATATTTTTAAACGTCTCCGCGTTTTCGATAGACACTCGATAAGATAATATCGAATTGTTACCGCGATGCTCGTGGATCACCGTGGGAACGGTGCCAGACATTTGCATAAACTACGATTCGATCCGGCGAGCAAGCCACGATTTTTCGAGCTATAAGAAATCATTATCGGGTAACGAGAAGTGAGGGGGGAGGGGGAGGAGGAGGGAGAGATACAAAAGAGAATATCCGATAAATGGCGTATGTATCGTTTGTTATTCGAGAGATCGCCGTTTCTCACGATTTACCGGAGAAACGTTTACACGCGAGTCTAGTACTACGTGCATCTACTCACATTCTTACCGCCCGTTATCGATTTGTAATCATAATCGGTGGAGATAAGAGGCGGCCATTCGTCGAGACGCATCGTTCATTTAAAACACGGCCGTTTAGTAAATGAACGACGTTCCGATCGACAGCGTGAAAACACACCGACTCGTCCCGACTCGATAGATATTTCAGATATATATATATCCACTCTCGCAATCTCTCGCAATTTCGTATCGACGTTTGCGCGCGCTTTTCAAAAAGATCTTTTTTCCTCGGCTATCTTGATTGTTGCGAATTTTTATGGACAAGGATTTTTTTCCTACTCGTTTTCTAATCTCGTGCTTATTGCACATTGTGGACAGGGATTTTTCCATCCGTTTGTGATTTTTTTTTAATCGAAATCTATTATAAACGTATCACGGGATAATGAAAATAATCCTTTCAAAATGACGTAAATAATAATATAATAACAATACAAGGATGTCGAGTGTAATTTTCCTGCAGTTAACTCGTGTATGTATACGAAAGAAGAAATACTACTGTTTCTTATTTGTGTTTTCGTCGATGTCTGTTTTTATTCTTTTTCTTTCTTTCTTTCTTTTTTCTTTCCGATTTGGTTTATATATTATAACGAGCGTTAACGAGCGTTAGGAAGAATGAGAGGTGGAGAGAACGTGTAAAAGAAATATAATCTTAATAATAATGTTAGTCGAAATGGCTTTAAGCTATAGGAAAAGTCAATTTGTTTTATGTAAGGAGAAGAAAATTTATGACTTAATATTATTTGCTTTTGTTTTTCGCCTTCTTGTTCGACGAATTCCTTCTCTATACTTAACATTTGTAGCATTTTCATGCCGCCTTAGAGAAGTCATTTAAGTTTCCGCTTATAGACACTTAAATATATTTATATTCATAATAAAGTGGTTAATATGAAAATATCTTCCACGCATGAAAGATTGATTGATTTCCTTTTCGTTACTTAAAGGAAAATAATTACCAATTTCCTCATTCCGCGTAATATATATATAAATACAAAAATCATTTCCAAACAGCCAATTCAAAAAATCTTATCTCTACGATAAGAACGAGATATGCATCAACAATTCTCTCAACCTCGTTTCTTCATTTTTTCCAATCATTTCCAAAATCAACACGCAAATAATCTGATTCAAAAACCCAATCGTCTCTCAACACTTTATCGAAAAATTCTAATTCTCAAACAATTCTCAAACAAACGAACAAACGAACCAACATATTTCCTCAATCTCGATTCTCATTTTCTCTTCCAAATCCTTTCCTATTGCAGATGCAACATGTATTATCATCCTCGATTTCCAAACATTTTCAAACACTGGGCGATTCCCAAATCTGAAATTAATACGCAAACATATAAAAAAAAGTGAGGGAGAGAGGGGTGGAAAATCGATTGGAGAGAAGGATCGGAAAAAAATCTCGTCACCGCGGGATACGCAACGCAAACGGAACCGGTGTTGGACGGGCGTCCGGTTATCGGCGTCCCCATCGAGTATACAACGCGGTTGTATCGAAATCGCGAAACAAATGGAGCCGACGGGGAACGGCAAAAAAGAATAGAGGCGCGCGTCGACCGAACTATCCGTTACCGGCCGTGGTGGTTGTCGTCGTTTCGCGTGGCGCGGATGGTTTCGGGGGGGGGGGGAGGGGGGAGGATCCCCTCCGCGGAGGCGGAGGGAAGTTGAAATCAAGTTTCACGTGGAAACGGTTTGATTGGCGGCGTTCCGCGAATGATTTTCGATCTGCGACGGCGAGGCGGTTGTCCACCCCCGGCCGATCATTTTTTTGAAAGCGGCGGGGGGGCAGCCGAGCGCGGTTGGCAGAGATCCGAACAGCGCGGCGGATAGAGACGTAATGATTGCAATATTCCGTTAGTAATTGCTCCAGTCGGCCGCACCGTTGAAACGCGTCATTCGCGCGACCCGTAGATTTGTTTTTCCCCACCCGGTTTTCCGCTCTACGTCGCTTCCGCTCTCTCAAATGTCATTCGCGGACCGCACCGCCTCCCTCCCCCTCCGCGTGCGTGCGCCCCGCGCGTCTTCCTCCCCCGCTTTTTCCCGCTAATTGTCTCTTTCTCCGAATTACGCGCCGTTCTCGATCCCATTCATCGGCCGTCGAAATCGATACTCGTGGTATTAAATGGTACGGTAACGGAACGCGCGAAAACGTAAGGCGGATGGTTAATTAGAGGGGAGAAAGTTTTTGGGGAAATTTATTTCCTTTTCTTTTTCTCGTTTTTTGGTTTAAGATTCTCTTATTATATTCGTACGTTAATATGTTAATTTTGTTCAAGTATCGCTTCTAATGGCGGGTTTCTTTTGTACGGGATGTTAATGTGAATCGTGTATTATCTTTAAAATTGAGTAAGATGGGATGAAAATTATTTTTGAGTTAGTCTTTACGTTACGTTGTTTCCGTTTAAGATAACGTAGCTTAAAAGCGAAAACATTGCAGAGATTCATTGAAGGGGTGTTATATTTTCAGTGCCAACAGAAGCGATACTTATATAATTTGCTGTCTTTGCCAAATATCTTACGTTACCAATAACAATTTACAGTTTTGAGAATAACACATATCTTAAAACATTACCTCCAGTTACCTCAAATTACGCATTCGCTCAATTACTTGTGCCAACATTGAACCACCACCGCGTTATTAATATCGTTCAATTTGTCAACCATTCTGCGTTACAGTTTCTTAAAATAACATCGTATCTTACAACACGATTCAGTTACACGAAATTCATTCAACCGACCAATTATTAATTATCCCCTCCATCCGCACGTTAAACGCATACTTTTATATATTTTACTTCGATTTATTTCCCCTTCGTCCATTATTGATCCCCCTTTTTCTGAGAACGAAATAACAATTATCAATCTCTGCTTATAGTAAATTCCGAAATTTTATAATTATTTCAACGTTTCCTTGAAAAACTAAAAGAAAAGAAGAAAAAACGTAGATAGAAAATCTTGAACGAAATTTAAAATTCGAGCTATAGCTTCTCGATTATCTTGCCAACGACTCGAACCACTCGTCTCGCAACGGATCACCGGCTCCGGCGACAAGAAACTCAGGTGAACCGAGAGAGAGAGGTTCGTTTCTTCCCCGGTCGCTTCATCGTCCACCTCGAAAATAATAATTTTTCCACGGCCACGCTCACGCCGCCGCCAATTCTTTTTTTCTCCCCTCTCTTCATTCTCTCCCCCTTTCCTCCATCGGGCGTGCAACGGCCGATAAGCACCGGCGATCACGGGCGCGGCGTGCGCGCAAAAGGAAGCCGTCGCAAAAAGCTTACCGCGAGGATTAGTCATTGGTAACCGAGCGAGCTTTTTTCTCCGCGAGCCGATTCTCCCGCACCCGTGACCGTCGCCTTGCCTGATTTACGGCGAGCCATCGTTATTTTCGCCTAGCTTACCCCCTCATCCTCCCTCCACTTGCCACCCTATCTCTCCGTCTCCCTCTCCGTCCTTTTTCCTCCACGATCCTCCATTTCGCGCTTCGCCTCCTTCCAGAACGGCTTCCTCTCCTGCTTTCCCTCGCTCTCCTTCCCTTTCTCTTTCTCTCTGGAAAGCCTGGCCACGTCCATCTCTTCCTCTTTCCTTCCCCCTTGCACACGCGCCGCCTGGATTTCCTACTCGATTCGCATTTAAGCGTGGGTGGGAGAGAGGCCGGTCGTTACCCAGCGGCTAACGACGGCGCGGGCAGACACCTCTTATCCCATGAAATCTTCCGTGCTCCTCTCCGCGAAAACTCTCTTTCTCTCCTCGCTCTTTGCCCTTAAAAGGCAAGACACCTTCAAAATCGTTTCGATTCGATTCACCGAGCTTCCTTTTCCCTTTCCTTTTTTTCTTTCTTCCTGTTGGATCCTTGAAAGAGTGAGTCGAGAGGCTCTAATACCCCTGTCGGATGAGGTGATATTGAAATATTAAGTGTAATTTGTATTTGATAATCCTTGGAGAAGTCGGGAGGAGACGGGCCTTGTTGGATGGAGGATAATTCTTCCCGTTTATGAGAGTTAATATCTTGTAGAATGTTGGCAATTCGAAAATGAATATAAGACGATACAATTTTCTCTATATAATAATTTCTGGATCGGGAATTTTTACTTACAAATTTATTTGCGCTATAAAGGGTGACTTTTCGTTCGAACTTTTTTCTGTTGATTGTTTCAATTATATTATAATTTATACGGTTGAAAAAAGGAAGCTTCGTGTGACTCGTTGATGCTTAACTCTTCTTAAGGATCTATGCACTTGATACGTGTCCCTACAGTTATTTGTCAGAATAGAATTTATAGAGTGGCTTGATACTCGATGTATGAGACGATACGATACGCAACGAGCGTAGATACGCATCTTCGAAAGAAACGAGAGAACGAAATTGGATTGAGTTATAACGCCCTTTTACGTTATTAGATGCAATAATATACAGTTGGCGAGATTGCAGATATAATTTATTCCTTAAATTTATTCCTCTTCTCTTCTTGTAGATTGTTATGTTAACTGGAAAAGAAAAAAAGTTGAATTATTTGCTTATAAATCGTTCCTAACTAATTTTTACGATACGAATTTTCACACGTATGAATGAATTAATTTGGAATTGATACAGATACGATCTTGCCACTAATTAGAATTAATACCGATCAATTATCCAACGGTCTTTAAATCCGAATTATAAAACTGAATAGGAAAAAAAAATTGATCGTACGAATAAGATGAAGAATAAAATTGTAACAAAATTATACTTTAGCGTACAAATTCCATCATACTATCAAATTTTAGCTTACAGTGTTTCAATTCTAATTTAATTCATTCCCTCAAACTTTCACTCGAGAAAGAAACAAAGGAATTTTTAAACGCCTTATTAATAACTAATTACGATAAATACATTTAGTGTGGCCAAAGTTGAATAATAAAATAAACAAGAATTTTTAGAATCGACTCAAAAGAATGAACCGAATGAGAAAAATTATTTCTCGAAATAAAGATTCGCACGTTGACGCGTCAGAAAAATTTGGAACATCGCCCTCGTAACAATCGCGCGGAGATTCGCGCTGTTCCCCGTCTTATTCCCGCGGCTTTCTCTCGATTACGTGCACGAGATAGCCTCGACGATCGATCGTGCTCGCGATATTTAACAGCAAAAGCCAGTTACGCTTCCCAGAAACAAAGCGTAAAATTATTGAACGCGATCGCGCGGTTTTCGATCGTCGCCTCTCGCGGTAATCGCACCATTTAATTATTATTTTTTCCCTCGATCTCGATGTATCGCCTCCCCTCGTTCCTCGATCGAATTTCGTTTTATAATCCGCGTTTCCAACGTTTCTCCATTCCTCTTTTCTTTCTTTCTTTCTTTCTTTTGTTTCGAAGCGCACGCTTCGCTCCCGATGGAATGGAAAATTATACACTTTCGCTTCACTTTCGAACTCTGAAGAGATTCGAGAGGAGGAGCGTTTTGCGTAGAATACGGGTCACGAGATACCTTCTTAGAAATTTCTTTACAAATTTTTGTAAATCGCAAAATTTGATCGCCATTGATCGAATATAATTTCTCTTACAAGCCATCCTTTGCTCTTCTCAATTGTAAAGTTTATAAAAATTAACTCTTGTTTCTCTGTAAAATAATCCAATGCTTTTCTGTTTAATTGATCGTAGATGCCTCTCTACAGCTCCTCTTCAAAACTTCTAAACAAGATTGAAAACGTGAAATTATTCCTCTTTCGTGAGAATTGGCCTTGGACAATCCCTTAACAGATTAGAGTCGTCATTTTTCTTTTCTTGTTCGCAAAAGTGTGACAGGGCGTATTCTAACCAAGCGGAACCAAGTATATCGTAGCCCGTGTGTTTGTAATAGGTACAGATTATAGGTTCGTTATTCGAGTGTAGTTAAACGTAAAAACGTCTGGTTAGAATTTAACGGCCAACTTCTCATCACGTGAGACGTGGCGCGCACGATAAGGTGAGCGCCGGGGCGAGTAAAAGCAGGAGACGCAGAAACGATGGAATATGCAATCCTTTCTATCGCAGGGTCTCGTTACGTTGCGCGAAATCTCGATTCGAGCGAGCACTGTTGACGCACCGGCGGCCACGCGGAATTTCATCTATCGTCACGTTTCCCCCCGTTTGACATCATCCCGGATAATTTTGAAAAATATTCACGATCCTATCCTTAACCAACTTGGCCTTCTAGTTAATTAGTCTTGTGCGTATCATTTAAGTTAATACCGCATGATTCGCTCGATCGATCGTTGAGAGAGGAGCGAATATATACGACGATCCTCCTTCGACGAGATGCTTCGTTGAAATAGTGAATATTCGCAGTAAGGTAATTTGTAAGTCGTGTGTATATTGTGTGTTTATATTTGATAAATCGATAATATGTATATTTGGAAGGAGACGAACGGTCGATTTACGATTACAGAAATTTAGAAATATTATTCCACGCGAAATTTTATTATATTAATAATACATTAAATTTTATTAATATAGGTTCGTTGTTTGTCGTTTGAAAAAAAGGAAACACTTTGATTGATTCTGTAATATTTTTATAATATTAAGAAGAAAAAAAATGACAAGCGTAACGTAGTTAATCACTCTTTGCAATATGCATAATTGTTCGAATATTAATAAACGGCGCGAAGAAGCTGAGGACATCACGTATACGTATATTTAGGTACGTAGTGGCGAGCATTTTTTACGTGATAATTTTAAAAATCGGTATTAATTTACTTTCGAATCGAATTTAATATTTGAAAAGAATAGAAAAGTAATGATTTAAAGAAATAGACTTTGTTTTTTCAAAATTTTTCAAAAATGATCACTCGATCGTTCGATCACATGTTCAATTCATTTATTTCTTGGTCGATTATCGGTCAAATACGAGTTTAATACGGGTATCCTTTGCTGAAAATAATGAAACTGATTTAACTTGGTGCCTGATAATTGCGCACACCTGAATATCGCTATAATTTATCCACAACAGGTGATATATTTTATCGGAGATTTTAAGTTTACTATTAACGGATAATTAAGTTGCTGGGGCGAAATTGATAGGCGCGTTAACGCGGACACGCTTCCATGTAATTTCGCCAGAAAAACGCGACGTGGATAAACGAGCAGTATTTTTAACGCCATAGTTAATCAGGTGATTAGGAATTGTTTTCGACCGATGATGAAAATTTATACGAAGTATTCGGGATTGTTTCTTTAAGGATAAATTATTCTTTGAAAAAGGACGATACGATTAATTTCCGATCTACCAAATTCTTTTTTAAGAAAATTAAATTTTCTCCAAATTTAACCAAACCATCTTATCGTGAAATAGAATTCATTGCTGGTTTGTTATTTGTAAAAAATTTTAATTATCGGAAAAGACGCGATTAATTTGTCAAATCTCTTTTTAGATAATCAAATTTTTTTTTTTAACCAAACTTGGCTCAAACTCTGTTGCGAAATAGAATTCGTTCAGCCAGTTTGACTGTTCCGTAATTTGTAAAATTTTAATGACGGCAGAAATGAAATTTGCAACCCGATGATTACGGCTTCGTATTATCGAATGAATTATTAAACAACATTCGTTGTGGAGTGGAATTAAAGGAAAAAAGGGAGAAAAAAAAAAAAAAAAAGGAAAAGAAAAGAAGGTCGAAAGCAATGTAAATCGTTTAAAATCAACGTACGTAATTTCGTTTCACGTTAAACTTTGTCTTTTATTTCCAACGCATCAAATCTTATTTCCGCTGAATAAACAATTCAGCTCTTAATTAACAGTTATCAAACCTTACCAGTACTAGCTACAGTAATTTATGTAAATTTTTGTTATTACTTTGCATTTATATTTACGCGAGGTATATTAATAATGGTGATTAAAAATTAACGAACGTAACGCAAATTTTTGGAATATATATACAAGTTCCCACCAATTAATCTCTCGCATTACACGCTCGCTACCAACCGTTTAAGGCTTATATGACTCGCTTAAAAAAAAAAACACCGCTTAAAGGGTTAATAAAAATAAGATTATTTATTTTGTCATGTTTGATTCCATTAGCGTGACCGCGCAGAGTTTACAGTTTTTGCCCTCGAAAATGATTTCCGCCGACTTTTGTAATCCGTGGAGCTGTATAAAACAGGGGGGAAAATAAAGAACGAGGAGTATAACGTAATGATCATTTTCAACGGTGAAGCATAAATTTCGAAAAATATTTCGAAGGCCATTATTTATTTTGTCAAAATTTGATTTTTACTTTGTTACTTCGTTAATTGCCGGATTAATTTGAATTCCATTGATGGTGACGGTGAAAAGTAGTATCGTTACTTTGATCTTGGAAGGAAATAATAAAAAGATATTTCGATGAATTATATTATAAATTTTGGAAAAGCCCGATTCAAATTATTATACGAAATGCGAAATAAAATTACAACGTGGACGGATTTGCATTCGATTAACATATTAATGAAATTGAATCGTGAATTTATAACGCGGTGTTGACAAATTGAAAAAAAAAAGAAAAAAGTTTTTTTTTTTTTTATCTTAAAGTTTAATACGCGCACAATTAATTATAAATAATGATTGTTATTTTCTAATCTTACAATAATGTATGCGGATAAAATTGATTTCTAATGAATTTGTAAGCAAGATTTGTAATTTCATAGCAAAGTATTTCATGGTTCATTAATTAAATATTTGATCACGTAATTAAATATTTATATTGCTTATTTAATACATGATTCATAACGAGGCGGGGAGTTTTGCTTTCGCTTTCCGATATTTCGCATTTTGTTCCAGTTTTTTTTTTCTTTTTTTATTTATTTATTTATTTAAATATATATTTCCTCTTCGTTAATTTATATTATAAAGAATTTCTTTTCTTAATAATTATTCGACAAATATTTATAATCCTATCTCTTGGAATTATCGATACTGTTTAAACAATTTTCAAATATATATATTTATATATATATGTGTCTTACATCTTCAATTTTATTAAAATAATTTATTTAACCTTTTGTTTACTCAAATAATCCTCTTATCAATATGTACTTTTCACTTTCAATTATCTCTCTAATAAATCATCGCATTTTATTCGTGAATCAAAAAAAAAAAACTTTACACTCTCTGACAAAGTATAAAATGTAAATGGTAATAATAAAAATAACAAAGTAATATAATACTTTAACAATTGCTTAATATTTTATTCTTATCGTTAATTTTCATACTCGTCTAAACACATGTACACACACGTATATTTCGTAAATCTTATTATCTTCCTTATTATTATCATCATCCTCGGCATTGATGTCTTTCTTCTTCTCTCCCCCCCTCCCTCTTTCTCTCTTCCGAATTAATCGTTTTTTATCTATCTTTTTTCTTTTCTCTTCTTTTTCCTCTTTTTTTTTTTCTTTTTATCTCGATCACGATCGGGGTACAGATCGGTGGAAGAAAATTGTTGGAATAAGTTTCGAGATTTACGCCAGTATCGTAAATGTATGATAATCGATGCGAAATAATCGTGGCGGAGCGTGGAAACAAAGCCTCGAATTTAGGAGAATTATTTTGTTAATTGATACCAAGCGGCTCGAATTCCGCTACCTGAAATCGTAATTTGTTGCTAACTATTCCAAGTCTGTATTGATTATGCTGGGTATTCGATGTTTAACGTTTCTGCATCTGTTCAAAGTATTATTATAATTAGCGTAAAATTGCATCCTTTTTTTTTATTTTTATTCTTATTCCTTCAACCTTTGATCCGCTATTAGACAACAATGTTTGTTCAATTTGTATGATTTGATCGTGTCTCAATACTAATTATTAATTGACTATTTGTTAAAAATAATTATTAACATTACATTGTATCGTATTCGAATGAATTTCGAATCGAAAGAAATAAATTTCTTCGTTCGGCCACGATGAAATTTGTCTATAAGAATTTGTTGGAACAATAATAAAAATCGAAATTTTGTAATCAAAGCTACGATATATATATATATATATTTTTTTTTTCCACGGATTCACTAAATAATGTTGTGTCTACAATTGTGTTATAAATAACGCAAAAGTTCACAACGTGTCGACAATTAATAACGCCTTTTGTATTTGCGATAAGAAATCCAAAGAATGTTTTTCTCTTGTATTTTATTATTTAAACGCAGGAGACTATTTACCTTAATACAAATATCGCAACAATATTCTTATCCGTTTATCCGAAATTCGTCGATACCCGCCGACATCGTGGAACATAAATATTATTTTGCAAGTTTCTCGTGAAAAATACTTTTTTACTCGTACACGTGCCGCAAAGTGAAAGCTCGCTAATCTACGCCGAAATAGACGCCGAGTATTAAATTCGTATTTCTTTATTTGCACACACATTCGGTAAAAAGATGTTGATAAATTTAAAGATCGAAAAACTCGTCGTGTCTCTTTCCTCTTTCTCTCTTTTCTTTTCTCTCTTTTTTTTTTCTTAACGAAGCAATAAAAATTTTTAAACAATTCCCCCGTTTTCTCCACCCCTCCAAGATTTATCGGGGTCAAAAGTCATTTGAACACGGGATCAACATTTTGTGTAACAAAATGCAAATCAATCCGAGCAACGTTTCGCGCTCGCACGTGTCACGTTTTATCGCGTTTGATTATGATTACGAGAATGGTGACAACAAATTGTGCGTGTAATTTTATATATTTCTCGTTTGCGTTTAATAACGATAATTAATTAATAGAATGCCGCTGATTATCGTAGAGACATCGGCCGCACGCGAAATTCTCCGTACTGTAAATAAAATTAAATACACACCTACAATTAATCTCGCTTCCAACTAACCCGTCGCTTCGTTTAAATTGAATTGAACCAACTTAAACGCACACCTTGTTAAATCTCTGTATAGATATATCTGTTCGGTTAAATTGACGGGGAATTGCAAATATTTACCGATACTTTGCAAACTGTGCAAAATGGATTTCAACGGAGTTGAAAAAAAAAAAAAAAAAAAAAAAAGAAAAAATCTCTTCCAGTAAAAGTAAAGGGGACATTGGAACGTAATAAATTGACCACGGATACGTATATAGTTTATTCGGGAGGGAGAAATATAATATGGTATCATCGTAAATTATCGCGTATCGAATCCATGATTGATTTTTTTTTGATATTGAATATCGCATGGACAAATTTAACATCATAATACACATCTTCATTGGCAAAAATTTGCCCGTAAATATAAATATTAATCGCGCTTCACGTTCTTTACTTTAACTGTTACCGCAAGCAATTTACAATTGTCAACTGGTAAGCAATAAAATGGAAAGGAATTACCTATTACCTTTAGCATTTAAGTTGGTTGATTTATTGCCATTTACCACTTATTTATTATCATTAAATTCCAATTGAATTTAATAATACTTTGATATTGTATTAATTTATTTCGATCGTTTTAACATCATTTCAGATCACATTCTTCCTCCCGTTTAATTTGCTTGTTTCCAGTAGACTCTTTTTTCGTTTCTTTCTTTGAATAATCATCCTCGTCCCGCTATTACGAAGAATCCTAATAAATTATCTTCACGAAAAGCTATAACATATATATATATATATGCAATAATATACGATAAAATACGATAAAATTATTATTCCAGAATAATAAATTTTTGGCAGCTGCCAATTTAATCATCACGAGAATTAAAAAAAAGAAAAAAGAGAGAGAGAATAATAGAGAGACAAAAAATGAACAATCGATATATTCTCGATAAGAAGACCGTTCCTCTCAACTTTTTCTCTCTTTTTTTAAACAACCCACACACCACGGAGGAACGTTTATGAGGAGCCAGATAGCGCGTTAACATTGATGAAGCGTTTGGCGCGTGAAAAATACTATTATCTCTCTCCCCACGATATTTTACCAGGTCGTATTTGCGTGCGTTTTCGCGGGCGGGCGCGCGAATTTCAACACATGGACGCCCGTGCGAAAAACGGGGGGGGAGGAGGGTGCGGAGGGGTTGAAAATATCGCCCCGTGCGCTCTCCGCGTTCCGGCGGTGAAGGAGCGGGGGGGAGGGGAATGAATCGCGGAATTACATTCGAATGAAAAGTTAAACGGGGACGGGTTATAAAAATAACAATAAACTGTAAATGTTTCGATCCAGCCGGGGGGTTGAGAAACACTTTCGCGATCGCGCGTTATGAAAAGGGGCAATTAAGCCGAGTTTAACTTTCGGTGACGTATAAAAAGCGTGCCGAGCAATTTTCCACCAAACGCATACGTGTTTGGCCTTTCACGAATTTTTATCGTTTTATTTCATTCCGGAATTCTGCAACTTTTTAAAAAATAAAAATAAAGAAAGGGGAGGGAGGGGAGAGAAAAAAAAGAAAAGGAGAAACACCACTTCATTTATGTATATATATATGTGCACACACATACATATACATGTAAATCCGCGCCAACGAAACGAGGTGTGACTCTCGTTTTTGTGTTTAAGAATTTATTTGCGCGCCACCGTTACGCCGCGTTAAGTTGATAACTTAACAGTTTAACTCGCCTCACCCGTTATTCCGTTAATCCTTTTTTGGCCGGGGAACAATTTCGCGTGTTTGTGTACACGTGCGCGCCGCCGCGCTACGTGTTTTCATTATGTTATTAAAATGTTTCTTTTAACGAGGGAAACCGGGTAATCTTATTGACGTTGGTAATGGTAATTACATTTCGAGGATCAGTTCTGTGGAATAATTAAGACCATTTATTGTTAGAGAATAATGAAATTAGTTGTTGCGTTCTCTTGTTACTCTTATACATATTTTATGGGATTGATCGGACAACTCCGTGTTGGAGTTTCGAATATGTGATGGAATCGATCGAATCCAGGAATGAGATTATGAAGGATGGATCCGATCTTTTTCGATTTGATCGATCCCCCCATTGTGATACCCAAGCAGTTGTAATAATATTCATTATTCTTTTATTATTATACACTTGAAAGTATTAAAGATATCGAGAATTTGATAGAATTCGATAAAAGTTTATCGTACAATAATTTACGGGGGGGAATTTTCGTTTGAGAATTTTCCTTTCGAAAGAAAACTTATCGAAGAGAGAAAGAACATTCGTTTCGGATAAATCTCTTTTGTTAAAAGTATCGCAATTTCACACGGTCGGTAGTGACTTTCAAAACTTTTCTTTCAGGCAAACTACTTTATGTACTTACGTAGTAGCATCGCGTCATCTGGTTACACATGTAAACCGCGCATGCGCAGTCCGAAGCAACGAAGATCTATACGTAATACGGTATATAGGTTATGTAGGTGTTGGAAACACGCTGCCAGATCGGGATACAATGTTTAAAAATAATTGGCAGCGAGCGGTATGCCGAATCTCATCTTTTATCGGTCTTAATTAAATATACACGTATTTATTACATATATCGTTTTTATTGCGTGAGCCAAATTCCAAATTGACGATAGGTTCGTCGATGATCGTGACAAATATTCCTTCTATATATCGATGCGTTATAAACGATGCTACCTGAAAATGTTGGATCAATCGTTGTATCGTTGGGCTATAATACGTTGATACTTGGAGAGAGAATCGTGGATTAAAGAAATGGACGGATAATTGTGTTGCCTGTATAATCTATGTGCATCATAGAAATGTTGAAAATACGAGAATTAAATTATTTCGTCCCTGTTGTATCCGTTATCTTCGATTTTATTGTCAAATTTATTTGGAGGTTAGAGATAGATAGTTTCGATGATTATTCCGATGATTAACAACGATGACGTTGCGTTTATACAAATTTTCATTTTCGAGCGAAGAGAGATTATTTAACGAGCGATAATAATGTTAATTAAATTTTAACCATCGTGATTTATTTTATATTCATTTATTGCGTTAAATTAAATATAAAAATAGGAAAGGGGGAAAGGGGGAAGATCTTGATACAATTTCAATGTATTGTAATAAGCTGTAATTAAGCTGTAATTACTGAAAGTTAATTTCATCCGATTGAATTAATTCTCTTTCATTTTCAATAACGTAATACTATCTTGATAGAAGTTTCATAATTAATAATAATATTTGTATCCTTTATTTTCGTAATGCAGAAATCTGAAAAGAAAAAAGAACGATAAATTTAAATATGAATTGTAAATTTATAATAATACTCGATGAATAATAGTAATGGTTATTTGAAAATTTATATCTCGTTTAAATTTAATCAAAATATACAAATAACGATTAAATATTTATTTTCACGTACATAAATATTTATTTTTAATATAAGTAATATATATATATATATATGCAAATTTATATAATAGTCGCAAATTTCAGCAGATTTATTTACAATGTTCTGTCGAGATGATAAAAATTTTCTATTTATCCTCGATAAAAAAGTCCTCAAACTAAATATAATAAAGTATACTTAGGTATTTGCTCGAATTTCAAAGAGCTCGTAAAAAAAAAAAAAAAAAAGTTTAATACGTCCATAACATTTTTTTTTTTTTTTTTATGGCAATCAAAAAGTTATACTTTTCTCTTAGTTATGTAGAATCCACCTATTATTACACTTTCCAATTTTATTTTTCAACTCCTTTCACTTCCATTTCATTTCATTTCACTTTGCAATGTATCAAGCATATGTATATGTATATATATATAAAAATAATACACGTTGCTCAGTCACAACGATAAATTTATCACTTTCTTGTTTAATCGTTTAATAATAACCCTTTCTGGTAGTTCTACGTCGCCGTAGACACTTAATTAATTTAAGTGGCACTATAAATTTATCTTTACTAAATTATATATATATCGTTGAACACACCAGGATGCTTCGATTGTTCAAATAATCCAATCATCGATTATCTAACGATTACGTGAAATTGATACCCCTAATTATCAATTATCTAAATGTGTAAACCAAAATCCCAAAATCGTAGATCGAACAAGTAAATACACGGTTATTCGATAAATAATTATTGGGACAATGAAAATTAAATGTTAAAATTAATTTTTCTTTGTCGTAATTATATCCTTAATTACATTCACTAATATGATTATATAATTGATTCTTAGAACATATACGAATCTGTACAGTGTTGTGTAGACATTTTTTTTCTTTTTTCTTTTTTTTTTTTTTTTTTAATAAAAAGTTTTAATTTTCATAAGTGAAATTTAATTTCGTTAAAAAAACCAAGCTCGCGATCCACAGGTTGAGAATTTAACGGTTTATATTGCACACAGAACTCTGAGAAATTAAATTTCACTTTTCTATTAAGTCTAGAACTTAATTCGGTGCTTTTATATCATATCATTTATAACTCTGATTTGTAATGTGATACTATTTAAGGTAAGATTTGAATGTGATAGTATATTACAATTTTTCATTTCTCGAACAAATTGATACAAATTATTACTAATTTCGTACGATTTTTAAAAATGATGAATCGAAAAGGGAAAAACAATTTGCTAATGATTAAACAAATCTCGTATTTTATAAAAAAAAAGAAGGAATGAAATATATTTTGAAATAAAAAAATCCTCCTTCAAATGAAATACTCTCATACTTGATTGTTATCAATTCTGATTATTGTCGACGTCATTTGATACTTTCAAATATTGGAAAAAAGTGCAAGAGGGCAATTAACGAGTTCATCGCATCGAGGATTCAAAAATTATCCGAGAGATGGAACAGAATAATGACGAACGATTAAAGCATCGAATTAATTTCTAGACTTAATAAAGAATATCTACAAAATCATATATATTAAATTTTGTTATCGAAAAAGATCGTACAGAATCTTCGAATGATACATTTGTTCTGTTAAATCAAAAATATATTTCCTATTATAATCACTTTCTTCTATATCATGAAATTTAACTATTAAATCAATAACATAACGATAAAGATATATATCAACATTGTTTCGTGATATTTATAGAAGCTTAAAAGCTTAATATAATATCACAGAACTAATAATATCGAGAGAAATTATATAATTGAAAAATTTGGAATCCATTTAAAAATAACTATTAAACAACACTATCTGCCTTTTATTTATAAACCAAATATATTCCATTTCCCTTTAATTATTAAATAAAAACCGAATATTAACTACGCTTATCATTCTATTACATAAAAATTTTCTTACGTAAATACTTTTATCCTTCGGTTAATTCATACACACAATATTCTATTGTATCTGCATACCAAACAAAATTCTCTCGATCCTCTAAATACGAATCGAACATCGCTCCATAACAGTGTTTTGCCGTATGTTAAATTAAATCAAATACTAATTAATTATCCTATATTCTATTACAATCAAATTTTTTTACGTAAACGTATTTTATCTCCCAATTTTACCTTCGATCTTCTGAATCGAACATCGTTCGAGCTTCCGATAACAATGTTGGAATTTTCGCCAGCTTGAAAGAGTTATTAAATATATATTTATTTCATTTTCCTTGATTATGAAATTGAAACCTAACCATTTTTACATAAACAATTTCTTTTTTTACCTCTCATATTTCGATTCGAATCAAAACATCGCAAACTTTCATGATATTCTTGAAGAAGTTATTAAACGATGTTATTTTAATTCATGATTTCATGTATATAAATCAAATATTACATTCGTTTCATTTCCTTTGATTATCAAATCGAATTTAACAACGTGTTTATCCTACATACAAATTTTCTTTTATTTCTCATCCCCCAATTTCTTCGCGTGAAAAAATCTTTCGATCCTCCGAATACGAAAGGAACATCAATCTGAGAGCCGAGCCCCCCGTAAGAACTCGTTGGAACTGGAGCTTGGATATCGAGCGTAGCTGACGAGCCGATCGCGTGGCCGTTCTCGCGAAAATCCGCTCGCCGGCGCGGACACGCGCGCGCGTACGCCTCGTGAAAGCCGATTCGCGAACAGGAAGAGAGTCGGCGGTTTATCGCGCGCGCATAATCTAATTGCGTATAGCTGGCCGCTGTACTGTTTAACATTAAACCGATTGCACGGTTTAAGTCCCGGCGTGGCCGTTACACGCGTGCGTGCCCGCCGTTCTAAACGGATTGACCCAAAGAAAACCTCTGAAATGACATAAATAACGGAGGCATGCACGCCTTCGGTTTATGTAACGAGGAGTACAAAGAGCCGCGAAAGGGACGAAAAAACGTGGGAGGGGGGGAGGGAGGACGAAGAAAATCGCGCCCTCTCTACGTAAAACGTAAGTGAAATCAACGAGGATTATTTGAGAAACTTTCCTTCGGTTCGCTCTCCTTCTCTTTTTTTTTTCCAAAAGAGAGGATAAGTAATTTGGATTTAAATTAAATATTAATATCAATTTCATAGATAGAATTTTTCGAAGTATATTGGAATTCTATCTCTATCATTATGAATTTTCTTTCTTTCTTTCTTTTCTTTGAGAGCGAAGATATCGTAGATTCGTAAAGAGTGGAGAGAAATATGTAGAGGCTCCGAGATAAAGGTCAGCTGGACGCATAGTGTTAATTTAGAAACGTGCAGTTCCTGCTATTTTTTCTTCTTCTGATTAAAGGGTACGGTTTTTCACACTCTCGACTTAACCCCTCGGCTCGCGTGTCTTTGTCTCTTGAGCAAATTTGTGGGAAACGAGATTTCCGTTTTTTTCTTCTTTGCGAGGATTATGATCCTGATATAGTAAGCGTAGGTGTTGACGAGATTAAGGAATTAGGGAAACGAGAGAATAAGAAGAAATCGAAGAGAATCGAGAGAGAAAGAGAGAGAGAGATGACACTTAGGTAATCAATTTGTCAGTGAAAGTATCACGGTGTTAAGGACGAGGTTGAAAAATAAATTTAACATGCACGCCGTGTACCGAAAAGTGCGGCGAATCGAATTAAAAAGAATGGATTCGTTCTTTGGTTTCATCTCGCTGAATACAAAATATTTATCGGAGTTGCACACTCCTTTTGTACAATTTCGTGAAAATCAGTTTACGACTTTTCAACAATTTTCAAATTTTCTACGTACGCGTAACGAATACTGCAATACAAAGTAGGAGAACGTAATGAAAACGAAAAATTATTACACGCGATTATATTCGTGATTATATCGATGAACAATTTTTTTTTCCCCTCAATATTAAATAAATTACACGAATTACCAACTTTCTATTCTGTTTAATCGATTTAAAGATATATAATGGAAAATTTTGATATAAAATGTCTTCATTATCAAGTATTATTCGACCGAGCATCGAGAACTTTCTAATTACCGGGAAATTACTTAAAACTCGTCCTAAATTCATCCGTGTATTCATCATGATTAATTTCGACCAACATATTAGCCCCAGCACATGAGAGGAAAATATAATTAACCGACTAACATCTCTATCCAGCACTCCACTCTAAACAGAATTCGAAAACGCTCTTGGTCCATCCAGCCTCGCGATGCATCGCGAACCTAATCAACCCCTAAAATTCCAACTATTTCCCTTCCCCGATTACCATACCAACCGAAATGGAACGAGACGAAGAACTGTGTACCGGTCTCGATTAAATAATCGCACACGGTATTCAACGATGACGTTGCCGCTGTGCATTCATCGTAACTTCGAAGGTTTCCGGTGATAGTGAACAGTTATATACAGTCTCGAAAATCATCAATGTAATTACACCCGTGCTCCTTTTATATTTAGACGGACAATAAACCGTCGATGGTGGACAGGAAATAACACACCGTGATTCGATAATACGATCGTATTTTAGCTTAGTGATTTTAAATTTTAATTTTAATTTCGGGTAAAGGAAAAAAAAAGGATTATAAAATAAGAAAAATATCACGATCTTCCTTCGAATTTATCGGACGATTTACCGAATTTCTAATAATAAATTTTTGTAAAAAGATATTTATACAAGATTCGAGTTTCGTATCGAAAGTACGATTTCCTTTTCGATCGTTTAAAAAAAATTATCATCGATTAATCTGGAGGGAGGAGGCCGTTTACCCTTGGATAGAAGCGGAACCGGAAACGGAGCGATGTTTCGCTCAACGAAATAATTTTTTCGCGTATATATAATAGCACAAGTGCAAGCTGATGGCCGCGCTCAAATTAGCAAAGTCATCGTTTCTTTTGTTTCTTTCCATGGGAGTTAGCACGCGTGTAAGCGGATTCCTGGCGGATTTCACGCGGGTAAAGTTTTCGAAGTAGCCGGCGGGCAAATTTAGCCGCAAGCTCTAATTAAAACGCGCTCAAGTTTCCGGAGCACGCGAAGAATATTCCGTTTTTTACACCAGAGTTGTAGAAACCGGCGGTAAATCGCGATTTCCGAATCGTGTTTGGAATACGTGAAGTGCGCGCTCGGAATTTTTTTTCTATATTTTGGTATTTTTCTCTCTCTCTTTCTCTCTCTTCCGCCATTTATGAAAGTTAGATTAGTTGATGACAATCAATAACGAATAATTATAATTGAAACAAATTGAGCGATTAACTTATAATAGAAATCCAGATCTAGAAAAAATAATCCTACTTTCGTTTCATCTTCGAACGATATAAATATTTATTATAATTGATTTCTCGAAGAAATTTTAACAATTGATCATCTATGAAAGATTTAAATCGGATGATGTTTGTAGAAATTGGGCAACGTTCGAATTGTATTATTGGATTAGATCAGATTTTTTTACGTGTTGCTTGCTCGTGTCACGGAAAAGAAACGTCGATGTTAATATTAATTTGTTTCAATCAATATTTATTCGACGAATTAACTTGGCGAATTTAACGAACCGCGTCGATAAACAAAATCGCTAAACCTGATACTCTTACGTTATTTTCCATATTCTTCGTTATAATATCAGAGATCGATCCTAATTAAAAACTTTCGAAATAAGGAGCCTGCTCGTCAGGCGTCGAATTATTCAAATACGATCCGTAATTTGGTAAAAAAAAAAAAAAAATATTATTTTCTCTTTATTATTACACGATAATACACGATGCATTATCAGTATATGTGCAACGTTATCACGTGGCTCCAAGAGAATCACGCGAGCATCGCTCGCCGTTAGCGCAGCACGCCATCGCAAGCGCGAGCGCGCGCGTATTCATCCGCCGATATATCACGCGAACACGCGCGTCCACGCGGGTTTCGTGGCTTGAATAATTGCATATATAAGGTGTCCCAATACGCGTCGAACCCGCTACGAACGCATTGAGAGGAAAGAGAAGGAAAGAATGAAAATTTAAACGCGGAATGGAATAAATTTATTCGAGATCATCCATAGAGAATCGAATCATCTGTAATAAAATGTACGAAATGTTTCGAATTCTTATCCATTAATTAACATTGAAAATCACCTATACTTCTATATATATATATTTTTTTTTTCTACGTGTTATATTTATTATCTTTATAATAAAAGAATATTATATACATATACTATATTATATTTACTCCTGTATAGAACAACCTTCTAGAATCGATGATTCGCAAATAAACAAATTTACACGTACTTACTCGATAAGTTTTCAAGCATGAGTTACTCGAGAAAACGCGGCTCCCAAGTAAACAAACTTTATTCGATATTTTCATGTCCTATTTTTTTCTCTTTTTTCTCCCTTCTCTTATCACTTTTCACCACCGGTGCGGCAAAAAACCCTTAAAACCCTTTTTCTCGAGAATCACCCTTTAATCGAAAATTTCAACGATCGAAATAATCGAAAAATCCTTATCTCTTATCGCCGCGTTTTTGCACACCATTTCTGTTGCACTGCCGTTGCCCGCTCGTGCGTGCACGCACACGTGGCCGCGACACGTGCGTGCACGAGGCTCGCTCGCGAATAACCTTCGCTCGCTTTGGAGGAATTGGCGAGAGATAAGGTTAGGCCTGGTAGTATCTCGGTCCGCGCATCTTTCCACACGCGTCAGTCCGGAATTGAACGACGCTTGGAGAGAGAGTTCGCGCGAATAAATCTCGCGAGATGATCACGAGACGGGGCGATGCTTCCTCCGCGTTCCTCGCGCTTCCGCGCCCGTTGATTTATGCCGCGGGAAATCGCGATAGCCGCGGCGACCGCGTACACGCGCCGTTTCCCGCGACAGTCGACAGGGAATTCCAATTTAGACGTCCAAGAAAGACGCTTATTTTTCTTTTTTTTTTCGAACGAGTACGTGATTTAATACCCATCCGCCGATGTCCACGCGATCGTCCGCGTTGCGTAACGGTGCTTGATCGTTTCGGCGGGAAGTGGATAAGGCTGCAAGAGGGAGGGGGTCAAGGAGCGACGCGGAGACACGTGGAGAGGAGAAATATGTAATAGAGGAGATCCGTAGGTTTTTTCTTTTTTTTTTCTTCTTTCCTTTGTACGTAAATTTTTCGAAGATGCACGAAGGTGTGTATAGGAATGCATAGAAGGAGAAGGAGGAATGACTCGATATTTGTTCCTCTTATCGCCCAACTATTTGCATCCGCTATCTAAGTTATTATACAAAGAGCGCGCAATTCTAATTGTACGCGTGACAAAAAAGGGGAAAAAAAGAGAAGAAAAGGAAAAGGAGAGAATTAAAATTGAAACGGATTATGTTTATATAATCGCGTAACATTTTAATGAAAACAGTTTTTTTTCTTTCAATCTTAAACTATCCCAATCGACATTATGTTACACGTACAACGAGTATTTTTGTAATATCGTAGTATTGGAAGAATCCAGATGTTGATCGACTGAAGAGAATTAGCATAAATTAGTGTAAATTAAAGGAAAAGCTTCACCGATCGTCCAGTTTCGTTTCGAAAGCTAAAACTGGCCTCTCCCCTGCGGCCTCGAGGAAACGCGCAGTTTCCCGGTTTCTCGGAAATAAAGAAAGAAAAGAGAACGGCACGGCGCGAGCAACTAACCTCCGATACTTCAACGACAGTGAAGCAGTGAGCAGCACGTGTCGACAATGAACGCGGGAGCGAGAAAGAAACCGGAAAAGGAGAAAAGATAAAAGAAAATAACGCGAAAAAAAGAACAGAAACGAGAAATAATAGAGAGAGAGAGAGAGAGGGAGAGAAAGAGAGAGCGAAAGAGAGAGAGAGAGAGAGAGAAATATTCGCAAGATGACCCCGCGCGAGAAAGAAAAGAGAGGGTATAGTAGGGCCGGTACAAATGTTTCTTCTGCAGCAGGGTTGCGGGGTGCAGTTCAGACATGGGAAGTGAGCATTACTGCCTGAGGTGGAACAATCATCAGAGCAACTTGCTGGGTGTGTTCAGTCAACTGCTGGAGTCGGAGTCGCTGGTGGACGTGACACTGGCGTGCACGGAGGGACCTTCGATACGTGCCCACAAGGTAGTCCTCTCCGCGTGCTCCAGCTACTTCCAGGCCCTGTTCCTCGACCACCCGAACCGCCACCCCATAGTCATCCTAAAGGACGTACGTTTCGCCGAGCTACGTACCCTCGTCGACTTCATGTACAAGGGCGAGGTAAACGTCGAGTACTGCCAGCTATCGGCCCTCCTCAAGACAGCGGAGAGCCTCAAGGTGAAGGGTCTAGCGGATATGACGAACATCAACGCGGCGGTAGCTTCGAGGGACGAGCAGCAGCAGCAGCAGCAGCAGCAGCAACAGCAGCAACCGCAGCAACAACAGCAGCAGCAGCAACAACAACAACAGCAACAACAACAACAACAACAACACACGAGCACATCCGAGGGTATACAGCGCGAGACGTCGCGAGAACATCACCGTGAACGCGAGAGCATAAAGGAGGCGAGCAATAAAGAGAGAGACAGGGAAGGAAACGCGTCGTCGTCCGGTGGCACGGGGTTGCCATCGGGTGGTGGGGTGAAAGAATGCGAGCAAAGTCAACAGAACGTGGCCCAATTGCCCAGCAGCGAGTCGGCAGAGGCGGTGGACATGACGGATTGCCCGCCATCGCCCACGGGGCCCGGTAGCCCTTGTCCAGGGCCGTTGGCCCTCGACCGGCCCAGGAGGGACTCCGAGGATGCCGCCAGCCTCGAGGAAACGAGGGGTTCCCTTAGCCCGATCTCGGTCCACAGTGGACCCTCGGACATGAGTCTGAGTAATAATACCGGGAGCACGCCTGGCGTGCTACCGTTGAACTTACCGCAGAGCCGGCTTCCGTCCCCGCACAGTACAGAGCCTCTCGCGGGCCCGTCGGGGTTACCCCCAGTCCAGCAAGTTCCACTTGTAAGTATCTTTTCTTTTCTCCTATTCTTTTTTTTTTTCCTTTTTAGATCCTCGAATTTAGGGTTTTTAAAATTTTTTTGGAATTTAGAAATGTTTTCACGTCCGAGGGGAAGAGATATTAATTATTGAAATTTTCAAATGTTTGTGATGGTACAGAATGGTCGAACGAAGGTAAAGAAAGAAAGGAAAAATTGCAGGAGAAGGGGAATTTTTAATATAAATAGAATTGTTGTTGGATCGATGCGAATAAACGTACTTTGTTTCGCTTTGCAAAGTTTCCTTTCGATAATTTTTCTTAACGATCGATCTCATATATAAATTAGTATAATAAAGTAGAATAGTTTGACAATTAGTTATTTTATACTAGATATTTTTAAGACGTAGCAGCGTAAACACGTTTAATTATTCGATCAGATAGCGTTATTCGTTTACGAGCGATACTATCTTTGAATTGTTTATCAAATTAATCACGCCTCCTCGAGAATATAAAATGCTAATGATTTCGAGCGAAG